>NC_061118.1:41640256-41940256 GCF_002878395.1 Capsicum annuum | reverse complement strand
GAAATCATTAACATGTAAAACTGATAATTTGGCATGAAATATTACTGTTTATTGTAATAAAATCATGAGTGGACTAACTCATTACATCAAAAGTATAAAATATAAGTAAACATATAGGTATCGGGTGTTCATAACCTTCCATCACTGAAATAAAGTCATAATTTAAAGACCAAGAAATGATACATTTTAATACTCTAATAAATTTCATAAATGTAAACATGGGAATGTGTTAACCTTAGGAAAATATAATTTTTGTACAGCTTAAAGTATAATTTGAGAATTCAACATAGTATTGACTGAACATGACATAGGGTTTTGGAACTTCAAGCATGTAAGAGCATGATTCTACTGGACTAAAACTATTAACATGGGTTGAATGTAAAATTAATGAGGAAACATGGATGAATTTCATAATTTACATTAAACTTGATCATAACTAGAGTAAAATTCATACGTTAACCAAAAAGAGGATTTTTTAGGCTTAGTGAGTGAAAGAGACCCATTGATGAATACCCCACATACCTAAAGTAAAAGTTTTAGGGATATCCTTAAAATTGATCTTGTTCTTGAGAAACCCTAATTGCTTGAGATAGAAGAGAAAACTATCCCTCTTGATTCTCTTTGGTGAGATTGAGTATTATGTTGTGATTTAGGGCTTTTGGGGTCTTTTATACCACCTCTTGTGAGGCAAAAACAACATGTCTTTAGATTTTAAGGGTGTGGGAAAAGACATAAAGTCCCTCTGAAAAATGTGTAGGTATACATACCCCCAGTAGTTACAACCCAGCTTACGACTCGTAACTACTGGTTACAACTCGTGGTCTGATTCCTAGCCTGGGATTCTGGGATTCTAGGATTTTTGGTACATTTTTGTTTGATTAAAAATTTCCACCTAACTACTTCTCATAACTAGTTACGAGTCATAGGATGGAGTCGTTGTTAAAAGATGAGGTCTTGGGTAATACACTGGTCATGTTATAGTCCATGCAAAGACTCATAAGGTCTGGTTTTGAGTTGTGTGCTGGACTCGTAACCTCTGGAGAGGCTCTTGGAAATACACACTGATGTGACTAAGAGTACCTATGTATGACTCGAAGGCACTGATTATGAGTTGTGTTGACGTATCATAGTCATTGGGCTCAAGGCCACGGGATTCACTGGAGTGGTTATGACTCACTCATGACGACTCATCACGAGTGGTAATGATTTCTTACTCTGAGTTGTAACCATGGAAGTCTTTATAGGATTTCAAGTAAGGATTTCCACTACCTCTTTATATGGCCTCGGACTGAGATGAGGCTTGATGCATTGGAAAGCTAACATCATGGGTTATTTCTTAGGAGGTTTATAATATGAAAACTTGGGGTATTACAACACCTCCCTATTTGGATTATTCATCCTAGAATGAAATATGTTAAGCTAAGAATAATAATGAAACAGAGATCGTATATCAAATACTTATAAACTAAAATATGATTAAAACAACTGATTCTGCGACACAATACATGGACTAAACTGGATTCATGAATATAAACAATGACATGAGAATGGCTATAAAGTTAAGATAGAAGACGATAGAGATTCATTTTAAGAGAAACCATTATCTTAGGCTAGATCTAAATTTTTGGAGAAAAAATGAGGATACTTGGCATGTCTATTTGCTTCTGCTTCCCATGTAGCTCCCTCAACGAATTGATTTCACCAAAGAACTTTAACCAGGGGAAATTCTTCATTCCTCAACCCACGAACCTTACAGTCAAGAATCTCAACTGGAACTTATTCATATGAGAGACTATCTTTCACATCCACATTTTCCAAAAGGAACCATTAATGCTGAATCACCAATTCATTACCTTAGCAAGGAGACATGTACCACCGGATCCTTAACTTCAGTCTCCAATTTCAAAGATTTATTTAGGGTTTTCAAGTCTAGTTGAATGGGATTTAATTATTAAAATCCCTTTTAACCCGTTGAGTGCAAAAGTTAATTCACTTCCTTAGTTTAATTCCTTCCCCAAAGCTTAGGGTCATGAATGTTGTGAATTCATTGATATTCCAGTTCCTTGATCTCGTTGAGTTATAGACCCATGTTTTAACATGAATTGCAGTACAATTACATGTTGGAATCATATACCCTTATTATATTGTGAAATCCATAATTGGTGGAATTGATTTATTAAATTTCTTAAATTCACTCAGTTTATGAATTGTCATAATTGTTGCATTCTTCAAAGATGATATGTTATGAACACCCGATGATCCAGCATTTCATTTATATACTTATTAATGTTAAATCCTCAAACTTAGATATTTTTAAATACTTTCAAATGATGCATTTATTTTCAGTCTTCATATTATTAATATTATTAAGCATTGCAGTTATTAGTTTCATTTAGTTTAGAGAGTACTTATCATTGATCGGACACATGGATGAAGGATAACCCATTATTTAGGTTGATACCTTTAGTAGAAGTCCCTAAGTCAAAAAAATATGGCACCACTATAGGTTTTAAAGGGTCACCTATCAGAGCAGTCTTGATACCTTAGTCTATTTGAAAATCAGTTTAGTGGAGGGCTATCAAAATGAACCCATTTTGACTTAACCATCAAAAAATTTTTGGGCTAAGTACAAAGTAATTTAAAGTTGGGTCAGGTTTGATACCATTAAGCCTTACCCATTAAAAAACAATTCCCACTTCTAACTTGTTGAATACCCATTTCAACCTGTTTAAGCCTATTAACCCTAATGCATTTGATAGATAAAAGCCTAAACTAAACTTTTTAATGTCATCTTCAAATTAACTTGTGTTTTCTTCAAAGCTTTGCGAATTTTATCATAAATTTTCATGGTTTGAATTCAAGGAACTAACCATCTTTCTCTCTTCCTGGGGTAAGAGTTCAATCCTCTCACTACCAAATTTTAAATATTTTATTTTCCTTTTTGGTTTCAAAGGTTCATGCTTAAATGAGTATTAGATTTTTAGTTGATTTTTGGTCACTTCTATGCTAATTAGAGGTTTTTAATATTGGTTTTGGTTATTTTTTAATGGGTATAAAGTATTGAACTGGGTTGTTTTTAATTTGATACAAAACGGGTTTGTGTCGTTATGAAAACTAGGTTAGTTTTAATTTGTTTCCAAGTTATGTCTATTAATTTAGAGAAACTGATTTAATCATTTCTCTTATTACTTTATATCTTTTTTCTAAGATTTACTACTTGTTATCGATCATAATGATGAAGCTTCTATTGGAGAGGCATAACAGAGCTCTTCAAGTTATTCAAAAAAAAATTGAAGCATGGAAATTTTTTGAGTAGTTTTCATAGAATGACAATGAAGATAATATATTTTGGGCAAAATGTAATAAATGAGGACTTATCATGTTTGCTGACTCGACTTTGGAAACTCTAAATTTAAATCGCCATCACTTGAAACACCTAAAAGATGAATCCTAACAAGGTATGCTAGTAGTCACAAAGAATATCATGAAAATATTGTCATCGCTATAGTTAGACATATCTGTGCACATAACTTTGTTGAGAATGAAGGGATTAGAGATATTCATTCTTTTTTAAATCCTGGTGTTAAAACCCTTTCAAAAAACATGGAAAACATAATGTTTGTAAATTGTATGAAATTCATAAAAAGATAATCAAAGATGAACTTGTTGGTACTCCTAGTAGAGTATGTTTGAAATATGATTTATGGAGTTCAATCACCATTGATGGTTTTATGTATAGCACTGCATATTATACTGATACAAATTGAATTTTGCAAAAGAGATTTTTGAAATTTTGCCACACACTTCCTCCCCATAGTTGTGTCATTCTAGGTCCATAATTGATAAATATGCTTACTAAATGGGGAATTGTGAAGGATATTATTTCAATAACCTTAGATAATGCATGAATAATGAAGGTGTTGTGGCTATGCTGATCAAACATTTTATGTTGTTGGATTCTAAACTTACTAATAGGAGGTAGTGCATTTTTGATATGCAAACCACATTTTGAATTTGGTTTTCAATGTAGGTTTGAAGACAATTAAAATTTTGGTAAGTAACATTAGGTAAAGCATAAAGTATGTTAAAGGTTTTGAGGGAAGGAAAATAAAGTTTGTAGAGTGGATTAAGTAACTCATCGTAAAGATGAATAGGAAGGTGCGCCAAGATGTGCCAATGAGATGGAACTCTACATACTTGAGGCTTGATAATTTTGATCCTTATTATCAAGTATTTTCTTAATTTAAGGTACTTGATACTGAGTTCAAATGTTGTCCTTCTGTAGTTGACTGGGTATAAGCAAATCACATTTCTAAGTTTTTAAAGACTTTGTATGATGTCACTACTTTATTTTGAAAAAAATTGTCCTACTACTAATTGATATTTTCATAAAGTTTGGAAAATTCATAAGATGATAATAAAAAACAAGAATATTGAAGTTCCTTATATCAAGGCAATATTAATAGAAATGGAGACTAAGTTTAATAATTATTGAAAGAAAAACTATAGTCCAATTGCTTCAATGGCGGTAGTTCTTAGTCCTCGGTACAAGTTAAAACTTGTAAGGTTTTGCTTTGCCAAACATGATCCAGTCACTTGCAATGAAAAGGTAAAAGTTATTGAGCGTAATATGAATGCATTATTTAGAGAATATTTGAGAAATTCCATGATTGGTGTTGATATGGTGGAAAGTAGTAGCGATAGAGGTGATTTTGAAATGGTTGATGAAATTGATGAGTATGATACTTTTTAAAGCCAATCATAACTTGTTTATAAAAGATATAATTAGATTTTTACTTGAAGAACCGTGTTGGTTTGAAAAGGAAATGAATATTTAGATGTACTTTGTAATGACCTGATTTTTGGTGATTTGTGTGAAATATTAATTTTACCATTTTACCCCTCTCCGTGATTGTATCATGGAATTTTGGATTATGGGTATGATTATCACTGTTCCCAATACATTTTCGTGTAATTTTGTGTGAGACTGTGATTTTTGTTGGTCTTAAAGGCTTATTAGTTGACTTCAGTCAACATCTTTAGATTTGTATTTAGAATGGTTAAATGGACTATGCTAGTAGATTCAAAATATTGATTTTAGGTTGATCACATGGTTGGTATAATTTTATGTCTTTTATATCTTATTTCAAACCTCAGTTTGGAAAGATGCAAAATTGGGTCTCGGGGGTTAATTTTCTGAAAATAATGCTTTTTAGAAAATTTGATATCACTATTTAGTCTGAAGCATTGAATTTAGTGGGGTAGCATGGTTTTTCTGCGTACTCAAGATTATGGATGAATCCCGAGGGGTTCACAGAGACTTAGAAATATCCAAGTTTCCAGTTGGGGCACCACTTAGTTGGTGCACTCACTTAAGCAATGCTTTGTCACTTAAGAAACTTGGCCTGAAAGCTAAAGTGTTGCCAAAGTGACATCAAGCTCACTTAAGCAATTGCCGCTAAAGAAATGGCATGGTCCCTTAAGCAATACTAGTATGCCAGAAAGTTGTCGCTTAAGCAACAACTAAGTTGCTTCCGTGACGAGGAGGTATTCGCTTAAGTGATGCCTGGTCACTTAAGTGATGGCTGCTTAAGCAACCCGATGGTCACTTCGGCGATGCCTGGGTGGATTGCATCCCTATTTCAAAATTCTTTCACCATTTTCGAGACTTGGAGCTTGGGGTCGAGTTCTTGGGAATTTTATTTCATTTTTATGCTTGGGTAAGCTCCAAATTCTTATTTTGTTTGTTTTCATTTAAATCTTTCTTAAACTCGAATTTAAAGGTGGAATTTAGGTATTTTGGCCTGGAAGGCCCAAATTAGCATTTCATCTATTCAACCCCCAATATCAACCCATTTTCACCTAGGTTTTCTCTAATGAGTTCCTTTAACCTTGGGAAATTTTTTTGGACTAAAATTCTAATATTACCAATCTTTTCAAAAATCCAATTTGGCGGTCCATTTTGACCCCAACTTGGAAGTGGCCAATATAGGTATCATTGGTTTTCTTCTGACGCGTAGATTCTATATTTGTGTTTTAGCATATTTTGGATCCATGCATTAGATGAATACTCGGCATGCATTTTTTTAAATATTTTTATAGGTTAAGGACATTTTTGAGATTTTTCCAATTATGTTAATTTCTTTCTGAAAAATTTGCTAATTCATTTTTATTATCATTTGCAGGTAGTAAAAGTGAATAAGGGGATGAAATTAATGAAGGCGCAACTTAGGAGGATCCAATTGATATCATTGACACATATTTTATACTTTAGAGGTCTTTTATTTTGGACATTGAGAACTAGTATTTCACTTCCTGAAAGGTCAAATATTATTGTATATATTGTTTTTATGGATATTACTTGATCTTAGATCTTGGATTATTCTTTTGATTATGAATAGTTTCTTCTTGTGATTGATGAGTATATTTTATGTACGTTACGTTGTTTTTTCCAATATTGTTGCATATATTATCTGTTTTAGAATTACTGTAATTTCTATTGCAATAGCTTTAGAATAATTGTAGTACTAGTCCAACATAACTGTCACAATAGCTTTAGAATAATTGTAGTACTAGTCCAACATAACTGTCACAATAGCTTTACAATAACTGTTGAAGTAGTCAAATACAACTAACAAAGTAGTCCAACAAACCATTACAATAGACAAAAAAAACAATAATTGATATTTTATGTTGCATAATAATATGGGAACAGTTTCAAAAGAGTCTCAAGAGGGGTTACAACTGTTGCGTTGCCTTAGAATGAGAAGCGTTGCAGTGGGTACTAGGACTGTTACAATACATTATAGTATAAACCATTGCAATACAGTTATCACTGTTGCAATACCTTGAATTTATAACCATTGTAATAAGGTTTAGAACCTTTGTAATACCTTAAAGTTAAAACCATTGCAGTAGGTATAAGAACTGTTGCAATACCTTGAATTATAAAGCATGGCAATAGAGGTTTTAATCGTTGTAATACCTTTATAGTAATAACCATTGCAATAGGGTTATAGTAAATAATTTTCTATTTACAGCAATGAATATAAAACCATTGTCATAGGATAATTTTTTAGTAGTGTTCTTAATCCTTTCTTCATTGTATTTATGTGTATTGAATATCTGGGTAAAGATAAATACATAAATGGATATTGTATTTAGAAATAATTCAATATTAATGTAATGAATTTCCAAGTTACTTTTGCATTTTTGCTCACTTTTGTTTCTTAGATCTTTCCTATAACTGCCTCAAGTTATTTATGACTTCCTAGAGCTAAGACTTAAGCATCCAGTAGAGCACTAAGCGATAAAGCTTACCTAGTAGTCGGAATCTTAAGCGGAGCCATAATTACCTAAGAGAAGGTCACTTAAGCAGCAAATAGTCCATTTAAGTGATAGGGGTATAGGCAGTAGGTGCAATGACAGTGGCACATCACCACGGAACTGGTGGCTACTTAAATGGCCTAGTGTCAGCTTAACCAGCACCCGGGTAGCCTTAAATTCCCCTTTGCCTAATTTTTCTCTTATTTTTCCATATTATCAAGAGTGTAGAACCCTAGAGAATGTGAAAACTTGGAAGAAACTTTAATGGGTGGCTTTGGGGTGTTTTTGAGCTTGAATTACTCGTTTAATATATGAATCCTTTGTAAATTTTGATTTATTTCATGGTTAATATCTTGATTAGTTCACAAAATCCCTAGTTAATTGGTTGGTTGATTTTAGCATCATTTGATCTTAGATATTGACCATTCTTAAGGGTAAGAGTTCCTTGAGAATTGAGGGACGTGTTAACTATTTTGAAAGTGTTATTCTACAAGTGGATCCCATATGGGGTTATTACGTAATTTTAAATCCAAAGCATAAAAATACAATATGGGTACCATTGCTCTTGTATTAATTAGTAGATTATCGTTTTGATAGTGTGACATTGTGTGAAAGCTTCTTGAAAGAGGAATTCATAGATTTTGCAGATTTCTCCATGTAAAACCCTAGGTTTTTAATCCTTGAAAATTCTTGAAATTTTGCACTCACTACCTTGAACACAACTTGGCCTAGGAGGCGTAGGGTGTCTTGATGGGTCATTGAGAAAAGTCATAACCAAATGAGTAAGTTTGAGGATAGATTCTATTGAGTAGCTCACTAAGAGCCGTAAGGATTTGTTACGAGTCATTAGGTTTAAATCGTATGGTATCCAGTGTATGCCCAATTTGGGTTCTGTGTTGACTACTACTGGACCTTACGAGTCATATCATTGACTTATAAGTTCAGTATTGTATGGTGCCTTGGTGGTTCTTCCTTAGTTATGACTCTTTATGATGACTTGTAAGGAGGCTATACGAGTCGTATGGTGACCCATAGTCACTGACGACTAAATTTCAGTTTTTAATTAATGGGCACTTTGGACAATTCCCCTCTTATCTAATTATGACTCCACATTCATAAAGCACTTTAGAGAGGTTATTCTTCATTCATAACGTACTCAACACATCAAAAGATTCGCTCACCTCTCAAGCCTCTATACATAGGATATCCAAAAAGAGGATTATCCAAGGGCTTTAAAGTTTAATTCGCTCTGTGAAACTTAATATTTCAGTCATGTGGCTCTACCCTTAAACCTAATATCACTATTGCATAAAAGTACATGGTTATTTACGTGATTAAAAGTAAGGTTTTTAACATTATTGAGGGTTTTGACATGAATGGTCAATTAAATATTTTTCATGGTTTTAATGTGCATTACTGTAACACCCCAAAAAATTCTCTCCCAGTCTGAGCCTTAGAGGGTGTTCAGTGAAGCAAAAATCTAGTCCCAAAAGTTTTAGAGGTTTCTTCCCACGTGTAAAATACTTTGAACCATGCAGAATTTCCCTACTATCGACTTTTTGTCATGTAGATCATTGAATAAGCTTTTTGTCAATACCAAATTCACCAAAATCTGATACTCGGGCAAACAGTTAGAGCTATATTAGTGAGACAGTGTGCCACCTGGCACTTTAGTGCATTACGGAGCTAGCCAAAATGGCCATTGTTAAAATCTAGTTATCCTCCACAATCATGGCGCGTTGCGCCAAGGCTTAATTTTAGAATGGTCAATTTCCAATGCACCAACACGATTCCACAACATCGCGGTGACTTTCCAGTTCGCAACCAAGGTGGCAATGCAATTGCCACTACATCGCACCGTCAGCATGTAAAATTGGGATTTTTTAGTTTAATTCCAAGGGATTTTAGGTCTTTTCTCACTCTTTTTGAGCCCCTATATATACCCGATAAAAGGCTCTTAGCCTCATTTCCTATCTTCAACATCAAAATTAGGATTTTACAAAATCAAAACCATTACTTCTTCTTCAAGTAAAATTAATAGAGATCAAGATAAATTAAGAATCTCTCCAAGAACTTTAAAGAAAAGAGTTTTCCCAAGGTATGTAGACATTGATTCTTGGGTCCCTTTCATCGAAGAAGCTCAAGAACCTTTTTCTACATCTCAAAGATTTTATGTTTATGAGTTTTTCATGATTCATTTTAGTTAAAATTAATGTTCGTTCTATCATTGAGTTGTGATTCATGTTTGTTTACAACGCTTTCAAGATTTGACCCTAGTATGTGGAATTCATGTGATGGTTATGATAAACCCTCTTCAAGCTGCTTTCTATGTGATATGTTCATGTCAATTAAGTATAGAAATGGTTGAATATGAAAAGCATGCTCCCCGTATGTTTGATAAAATACTTATGTGAAGAATTAGGTCCACTATAGCATGTTGATTAGGAAACCCCAACTGTGTGCAAGTTCATGCATGCCAAGCATTTGTTAAAATTCCTTTGTGAATAAATTGTGGTATGACAACATAAAATCCCCAATTAGGTGCAACCCATGCATGCCTAGTGTTTGATGAATGCCTTAGTGAATGAATTGTGCCATGATATCATGGAATTCCCAATTAGGTGTATACTAATGCATTCCTAGTGTTTGTTGAAAGGCCTTAGTAAACAAGTTGATACATAATAGTAGAAAATTCCCCAATTATGTGCTCTCTGATACATGCTAAGTCTTTAATATATGCCAAGTGGTTAACGAGTAAATTATGACATGATAGTATAAAGTTTCCCCAATTATGTGCTATCTAATACATGCCAAGACTGATATATATGTGAAGTACTTAATGCAAGACCTTGTTGAATTGAGTATGATCGAATAGCATGTTTCCCCTATGCTATTATATATCTATGATTCCTAACTACTTGAAGTGATGCCTGAGTGATTGTGATAGTGAATATATAGTTGTAATTCCTAAATGCGTGAAGTGATGCCTTAGTGATTGTGATGGTGAATATATGGTTGTGATTCTTAAATGCTTGAAGTGATGCCTTAGTAATTGTGATGGTGATTATATGGTTGTGATTCCTAAATGCTTGAAGCGATGCCTTAGTGATTGTGATGTAAATATATGGTTATGATTCCTAAATGCTTGAAGTGATGCTTTGGTGATTGTGATGATGAATAAATGACCATGGTTATGGCTAGTCAAGAATGGTTATGTATTAAATTTATGTTATCGAGTCCTAGGGGTATTTATACCCGATAATTTAGCTGCTATCTAGAGCTTGTGTCAGTTTTCACGATAATCCTAGTCGTGCTATGATTCTCAAAACTCAGTGAATTATAGAACTCTGTATCCTCAGAAAGATACAGAACTTAAGAAATCTCAGTAATCTCAGTAATCTTCGTAATCCCCGTATCGCTAGTAATCTAGCCTAAGCGCTGTACTTAACTTAGATCTATTTATATTTAAGTGTTCAGTTTTGACCTCGATAGTGATCGAGTAATATATTCAAAACACTATATCTTCAGTCAGATACCATGATTCATTTGTATTCCATCAGATATGGAACTATATGAATTTAGCTTAACTCAGTCAAATCAATGCAGAAATGTGATCAGTATCAGATTTAGTTCAGTTTGTGTTTAGTTACGAATTGAGTTAAGAGTCTTTTAGTTGGGAGTAAGAGCTAGCACTGAGTGAGGGAAGGGATTACGGCTCCTCATCAGAGAGGGAGGATGATTCGTTAGGAGCAATCCCTGAACTCCAAAACTACATATCCAGCACAGGATACAGGAGTCACTATCAGTAGAGGTTGTCACCCATAGAAAGAGGTTTGACTATTATATTTCCTTAGACTGACTTCCTATAAGGGTCAACCACTAGAGAGGCTTGACCAGAGAGAACTTTACTCGTGGCACGGTATTTACACCCTTCTAGCTGGGGTTATAGGTTGGACCCCACCTATAGAGATTGGGGCATATTGGTTAAGTAACTACTTCCCATAGTTGCATTTTCAGTTTAATCTTTAGAAATCAGGATTGTGAGGTATAGTTGTCTATCTCAGTGAGTAGCTCAAATAGTTCTATTGATTCATGAACATCTGTCAGATAGGCTTGGTCTCATATATAGTTATTTGTTATCAGATCCAAAGATCTCCCAATGGATAGGCTTGATCTCAGTCTCAGATTCAGTTGAGTATTCTTGTTATCAGATCGAAAGATCTCCCGATAGATAGGCTTGATCTCAGTCTTAAATTCTATTAAGTATTATTGCTTCCAGATTCGAACATGATTATTTTCGTATCATTTATAATAGATTTTGGAGTCATCCATTAGAGAGAAATTGATCTCCAATTCCATCAGTCGAGAGTAGTGGGCTCAGAATTCAATTATTTATGTGAGTATATTCAGTTAATCACTTATCAGTATTAGATTATTCAATGATTCAGTGATTCAGTAATTCAGTGATTCAGTATCTCAGTGTTAGTAGTGAGTTTAGATGACAGTAAAGAGGTATCTGAGTTTCAGTATCTAGGGTTGTGATGATTGTTATTATGGTTTGTGCATTCCTGTATGTGTTCTCATTCAGTACTCTAATGATTATTTAGTTATGTAACTTTTCATGCATGAGTCCTTGCATTTAGCTTTACCTCATCTGCATACTCGATATATTCTTGTACTTACGCATTTATGCTATGGTGTTTTATTAGATGCCATAGGTCCAGAGGCACGTGATCTAGAGTTCCCTTAGCAGCTCAGTCCTATTCAGTAGAAAAGGATATAGAAGTGAGTCCTCTTCATTCGAGGATGATCCTTGTATTATTATTGCATCAGACTTTGTTTATTTTCAATTGATGAAGTTAGTTGGGGACTTGTTCCATCAACTCCATAGTTTAAATAGTTAGAGGCTTTTCGGATGGATGTATTAGTATTTAGTTTTCAGTTTTGAGTATTTATAGATGTGTTGAACATTATGGCATATTACTTCCTATTTTTCCGCATTTATTTTCAGATATTATGTAGTGTTCAGGGTATATATATCAAGAAAGGGTTAGCTTGTGTTCCTTCTAGGTTATGAGCATCGTGTAATGACTAGGGGTTATTCTTGGGTTAATACAATTACTCATGTCTTAACAATGGTTTTAAACTAATGACTACATGGTTATGGTGAATAAACTAAGGGATTGTGATTTCCCAAACTTAGGAAGTTTGAAGTTGTTATAAGCCCAATCCCATATTAGGAAATTGTTTTTAGTTATGAAAAATATGGGAATATAACTATTCTTAAACTATTGCATTATGAGATTGTATTAAACCTTGTGGGTTGGTGTTTTCAAAAGTTATAACATGATTGAAACAAGGGGGTTGTGAATACCCCAAGTAATGAAACTTTTTTGGCATGTCGATGTTACCTTGCAAGTATAGTTCGTATGACGATACCAAAAATGTATGACCAAATGTGTATTGTGGTTCAATGAATGGCATTGTGTGATAATTGTTTTAATAGGATTTAAATAGGGTTGTGTAGATGAGTACTGAATATGGAGGTTATAGAGACCAAAACTATAAACCACATTTATTGATATGGAAGTCTATATAACCGGGTGGTTTGAGTCCCCTAATTATTATTATATAATTAAGAGGTTTGAGTCCACCATATCTCATTACATGATCTGGTGCTTCTGCTACCTTGATATGTAGGGAGGTCAGAGTCCTCTATATTGCATATGTTTACCCTCTGGTTCATACAGCCATATGCACTGGGGCATTACCAGTTACATGAGAGATTGCCCCATATAGCCCATGGATGCCTTACATGTTAAGATAGCTGAGCTACTCAATCCAAATTTTGGTTTTAAAATGATTTTTAAGCCCTGTTCCCTATCTCGACATACGATATATATATATATATGTATGTATGTATTTGTATTAGATGATCATCAAGAAATCTCAAATATTTTTTGAAATGTTATCATTACATTATGTTGTCTCGTATTACTGAGTTTCATGCTAGTGATCTAACCGCTAATCATTTTTAGATGTTGCATCCTCACATGATGCAGGAACTAGTCATACTTCTACTTCTCCTGCTCAATGATTAGGATTTGGGATCAGTATGTGTGTTAACATATCAGAAGACGATATTTCATATTTTGGTATTTTATTTTTTAGACTATTTAGACTAGTTTTTTTCATCAATGGGGGCATGACCCGACACTTTATTAATATATAATTTTGGTTTGTGTTTACATGGTTTCGTTGAATTACTATGGATTTGGGTTGTGTTGTTAGGATTTTTGGTTGATGATTGGTTATTGATCATAGAAGTATCAATTATTCTTGAATCTATTTTTTCTATGTTCAGAATTCATCCGACATTAAGAATGTTATGTTTACTTGGTTATGTGGAAGAGGTGGTCTCCATTCTACATAAAACTTGATTGGCTAGTCACGGCCAGGCCCTATTTGGGTCATTACAAAAATGGTATCAGAGTCTAGGTTTAGTGTCGCTGGGTTTCCAAGAAAGTCATTTTAAGTAGAGACTCATTTATGGATATGTAGCATGCCACACTTATAAGGGAGAGGCTACGAGTCATTTAGAAATATTTGTCTTTCTTGTTGTTTTATTTTTGATCTATAGAGTCTAAGTTCTTGGATTTCTGTGATCCCATTTGTTTGCCTTTCAGATCAAGCCTCCAAGATGATCTGATAACTGTGGAAACTCTTTTATCCCATCTATGGATAATATGGAGGGATCTCATCCTACTCTAGGAGTTTAGACCCAATCTAAGGTCGTTGCTTCTGATTGCCCTGATGGAACTCCACAAGTTTGTCCTATCTCTCCTCAGGTAACCTAGACTGGCATGTCTAATGCTGAGTTTTGCCTGTCGATTCATTTTCTTACCCAGTTGGTGGCCTCTAAGACTGAGCGAGTTACTTCTGTTGCTCCATCCCCCAAGGCCAATTAATGAGATTGAGTCCTTCTGTTTTCACAATCTTTAAAGTTGAGGAAGATCTTCAATATTTCATTGATGAGATAGAAAAAATCTTTTGTATGATGCATGCTACTGAGGTGGAGGGAGTAGAATTTGTAGCTTATCCATTGAAGGATGTAGCATACCAATGTTATGAAGATTGGGAGCAACTTAGAGGCGATAATGTTAAGTCTGTTTCATGGGAATCTTTTACTAGTTCTTTACTTGAACGCTTCATTACTCAAGAGTTGACAGAGGAAAAATTTGAGGAATTTGTAAATCTAAGTCAATAAAGGGTGATAGTTAAGGATTATACCTTGAAATTTCACCAGTTATCTTGGTATGCTTCAGAGTTGGTTACTAGGTTGAGGGCTAGGATAAGAAAGTTTTCTTTCATATTGTCTCAAGACTTGATTCTGGAGAGTAAGGCTACCTTATTAAACAAGGACATGGATATTTATTTTATTAGGGTTTATATGTAGCAAGTCGAAAGACGAGAAGAAAAAAGTTAGATAAAATTGGAAAGAGGTGGAATAAGAAGATTCACTGCCCGAATAATGGTGGGGGTCAGTAGCAAAGTGGTAGAGATAGAGAAAAATGGTCCAAGATAAAGTGGAGTAACTCTGGTTCCTACTCTACGGCTAGTGCTCCTTATACGATTTATTAGGTGATTGTCATTTTTAGGAAAATGTTGGTCAAAGGGCACAGCGTGCCTATTCTCAATCTATTGGGGCTCAGTCAACTCTCTTATATCCTCCTTTTAGATTTTGTTGTCAGGTGTATCATGGTGTTTTTGAAAAATGGAGTAACAAGTGATATAGATATGGTCAGATTTATTATATACAGAGAGATTATCCTTATAGGGTTATTTTTGGGGAAAATAAGATTCCTGTTACTGTTGTACCAGCTCCAGTACCAGAAGGTTTTTATTTTGCTTCTGGCTTCGGTACTAGATAAAACCATCTTTATGCCCTCAATGCCCGTAAAGAGTCTGAGGCATCCTCTTATGTCGTTATTGGTATGTTGAAACTTTTTTCTTGGGGTATGTACTATTTACTTTATTCGGAGTCCACACTCTCTTATGTAACCTTATTTATGGATGTGCATTTTAGATTCGATCCTGGGTGCACTTCGGACCCATTTTCTATTTATACCCAAGTAGGTGACTTTGTGGTTGCTAAAAGAGTCTATAGGGGTTTTGTGGTGTCTATTATTGATAGAGAAGCTCTGGTAGATCTGATAGAGTAAGACATGGTTGATTTTGATATCATATTTGGGATTGATTGGCTGCATTCATGCTATGCTTCATTATATTATTCGACCCATAAGTTCATATATAATTTCTCTAATAAACCATCCATTTAATAGCAAGGTAGTTCCCTAGTTCATAAGGGAAGGTTCATATCGTATCTTAGAACCCAAAAATTAATTTTAAAGGGTGTTTCTATTATTTAGCTTGGGTTTAAGATTCTACCTTGGAGAGTCCTTTCGTATATTTTGTCCCCATGGTAAATAAATTTCCTAAAGTCTTCTCTGATAATCTTCCTAATATTTCTCCAGATAGAGAGATTGATATTGGGATTAATCTTGCTATGTACACACATCCTATCTCTATCCCTCTATTTAACATAGCCCCGGTTGAGTTGAAGGAGCTCAAGGGGCAATTAAAGGAGGTTCTAGAAAAGGGTTTTATCTATCCTAGTATGTCCTTGTGTGGTGCCCCTATTTTGTTAGTGCGTAAGAAGGATGGTTCCCTTCGAATGTGTACAGATTAACGACAATTTAAAAATATGACAATAAAGAATAAATACCCTCTTCCAAGTATAGATGATTTGTTTGACCAGCTTCAGGATGTTAAATTCTTCTCCAATATCTATCTTCAATCTGGGTACCATCAGTTAAAGATGAGGGAGATGAATATCCCTAAGACTGTTTTCCAAACCTGGTATGATATTTTGAGTTTTTGATGATCTCTTTTGGCTTGCCAACACTCTGACAACATTTATGGATGTTATGTAATCGTTTTCTGTCAGTTCTTGAATTTGTTTGTGATTGTCTTTTTTAACAATATTTTGGTGTACTCCAAGAGTGAGGCAGATCATGTTGATCATCTTTTCTTGTGTTGCACACCCTAAAGGATCAACATTTGTATGCTAAGTTATCTAAGTGTGAGTTTTGGTTGAATGTTGTGACTTATTTGGGTCATGTTATTTCTAGTAAGGGGGGTCATAGTGGATCCACCAAAGGTTATGGTGGTTAAGAAGTGGCCTAGACCCACGACTCCAATCGATATTTGGAGCTTCTTGGGTTTATCCAGTTAGTATACAAGGTTATAAAGAGCTTGTCTTTTATTATTGCCCCATTGACCATGTTGATTCAGAAGAAAGTGATGCACTTATACTTGAATGCTTGTGAGGGTAGTTTTGAGAAATTGAAGGATAAGTTGACTTTGGCTCCAGTCTTGACCCTACCCAAGGTTACTGATGGTTTTGTTGTCTATTGTGATACATCCCGAGTAGGACTTGGTTGTGTATTTATGCCGCATGGGAAAGTGGTAGCTTATGCTTCTAGGCAGTTAAAGGTTTATCAGAAGAACTATCCAATTCATGAATGAGAGTTGTTAGCTATGATGTTTGAATTAAAGATGTGGCGACATTATTTGTATGGGGTTTATCTCGATATCTTTTCAGATCATAAGAGATTATAGTATGCGTTCACTCAGATTGAGCTAAACCTCAGGAAAAGAAGGTGGTTTGAGTTTCTCAAGGATAATGACATGATTCTTTATTACCCCCAAGGTAAAGCTAACATTGTTGCTAATACTCTTAGCAAGTTATCTATGGGAAGCTTATCTCATGTGGACGACGAGAAGCGGGATTTGGTAAAAGATATCTACCATATGGAAAATCTTGTAGTTTGTCTCTAGGATTATAACAATGATGGTGTGATCATTCAAGAGGTGGAAAAGTCATCTCTTGGAGCTTAGGTGAAGGATAATCAAGTGTTGGATCCTATCTTAATGCAAATTAAGAATGATGTAGGTTAGTAGAATGTAATGGTATTTGAGATTGGTTGTGATAGTATCTTAAGGTACCAAGAAGTATTATGTGTTCTCGACGTTGATGGGTTGTGAGGTTGGCTTTTGGACAAGGCCCATGAGCCGCAGTACACAGTTTATCCAAGGTCAACGAAAATGTATCATAATTTTAAGGAGATTTAATGGTGAAATAATATGAAGCGGGATGTGGCCAATTTTGTGGCTAAGTGCATGGTGTGTCAGCAAGTGAAGGTGGAACACTTGAGGCATGGTGGGTTTTCTTAAGAGGTTAAGTTGTCAATGTGGAAATGGGAGATAATTAAAATAGATTTTGTTTTTGGACTTCCACATTCTCCCCAGCAGTTTGATTTGATGTAGGTCATCATGGATAGGATGTCTAAGTTAGCTCACTCTTTGCCAGTGAGGACTAATTTCACTTCTAAGGATTATGCTAAGTTGCTCATTAAGGAGATCGTGAAGTTGCATGTTGTACTAGTTTCTATTATTTCTTATTTAGGTACTTAGTTGTCATTTCACTTTTGGAGGTCATTTTAGAGGTATTTGGGGACTAAGGTGACCCTTAGCACGACTTTCCTCTAGTAGATGGATGGGCAAGCAAAAATTATATTCATGTTTTGAAAAATATGCTTTGGGCTTGTATAATTGACTATAGTGGTAGCTGGGTTGACCACTTGCCGCTCATAGAGATTTGTTTTAACAATAGTTATCACTCTAGCATTGGTGCTCCTTTTGAGGCCTTGCATGGTAGGATATGTAGATCTCCTATTAGGTGGTTTAAAGTTGGTAAAGGGTGAGATGTTTGGCCTCAATTTTGTTCACCAAGAGATGGAAAAGGTGAAGAAGATTTTTGAAAGGCTTAAGACTGCCTAAAGTCGCCAAAAGTCCTATACGGAAATGAGGGAAAAAGAATTGGAATATAATATGGGATATTAGGTTTTCCAATAGATGTCTCCCATGATGGTAGTGATAGAGTTTGGGAAGAAGGGAAAGCTCATCCCCTATTATGTTAGTCCGTATATCATTTTAAAGAGGGTTGGTAATATTGCATACGAGTTGGACATACCTTCTAGTATGGGTTCTATTCACCAAGTGTTCCATGTGTCGATGTTGAGAAAGTGCATGGGTGATCCTTTGATGGTTGTTCCTTTGTAAAAGGTGGGTATTTTGGATTCCTTGTCTTACGAGAAAGTTCTGGTGGAAATCTTGGATCGGCAAGTCTGTTGATTGCAGACTAAAGATGTGGCTTTCGTTAAGATTCTTTGGCAGAACCAAAAGGTTGAGGATGCTACTTTGGAAGTTAAGAAGGATATGAAGTCCAAGTATTCGTTCTAGTTCCGCGATTCAAAAAATCATTCTTAAGGTATGTCTATTCCTTAACATCATTGTTTTCAGACTTTGTTAAATGAAATTATAATTTCTTTAGTATCTTTGTTTTCCTGTGTTTATTAAAGGTTATGGTAGGAATTTCTTTTGTTAAATCATGCTAGGGTATGCCTTGTCCTATCATTCAAGGATGAATGATCCTAAGGGGATAGTATATAATGCCCCGGGTTTTTGGTCCTTTAAAATTCTTGAAATTTTGCACTTACTGCCTTGACTATGACTTGACCTATAAGGTATCTTGATGTGTCAGTGGCACAAGTCGTAACCAAATCAGTAAGTTTGTGGCTAGATTCTACTTTTTAGTATGAGTGGCTCACTAAGAGCCGTAAGGATTTGTTATGAGTCATTAGGTGTAAATTGTAGGGTGTCTAGTGTATGCCGCAATTTAGGATCTGTGTTGACTAAGACTAAACCCTACAAGTCGTAGGGTCCTATTATGAGTCATGTCATTGAGTCATAATTTCAATAGTTTTTGTTGCCTTGGTGGTTCTTCCTTTGCTATGACTCCTTATGATGAGTCGTAAGGAGCTATACGAGTCATATGCTAACCCGTAGTCACTCACGACTAAATTTTACATTTTAATTAAAGGGGCACTTTGGACAATTCCTCTCTTACCTAATTAAGAACCTATGTTCATAAGGCACTTTATAGAGGTTATTCCTCATTCATAATGTACTCAACAATTCTAAAGATTCTTTCATCCTGTCAAGCCTCCATACTTAGGTTTTCTAAGACGTAGATCATCCAAAAGCTCTAGAGTTAAATTCTCATCATGAAATGTGATATTTTAGGCATAAGAATCTACCTGTAACCTTAATATCTCTATTTTATGAAATTACATGGTTATTTATGTGATTAAAAGTAAGGGTTTTGACATGATTGAGGGTTTTTATATGAATGACTAATTAATTTTTTTCCATGGTTTTATAGTGCATTACTCATTTCTAAACTATGGTTTTAAACTTATGGGTGCATGTTTATGGTGAATAGACTAACGGATTATTATTTCCTAAACTTAGGAGTTTTGAAGTGATTATGACCCAAACCCTATATTGTGAAATAATTTTTAGTTATGAGAAATATAGAAATTTAACTATTCATGAACTATTGCAATCTGAGATTGAATTGAACCTTATGGGTTGGAATTTTCCATATCTATCACATAATTAAACTAAGAGGGGTTGTGAATTCCCCAAGAAGTGAAATTATTTTGGCCTATTTATTTTACCTTGCAAGTATAGTTGGTATAACGATACTAATAATGTATGCCTAACTATGTATTATGGTTCAATGAATGGGATTGTGTGATTATATTTTTAATTGGGCTTTAAAGTGGGTCGTGTAGTTGAGTCATGAAAGTGGAGGTTCAAGAGATCAACACTAGAAACCACGATTGCATACACAAAGGTCAGTATGATCGGGTGGTTCGAGTCCCCTTATTTTTATTATATGATTGGGAGGTTTGAGTTCCCCATATCTCATTACATGATTTGGTTCTCGTGTAACCCTTATATACAAGGAGGTTTGAGTCCCCTATAGTGCATATGTTTACCCTCTGGCTCATACGGCCACACGCATTAGGGCACTACTAGCTGCGAGATTGTTGGGCCCATACAACCCATGGGTGCCTTGTATGTTATGACAATTGAGCTACACAATTCAACTAAGGTTTTAAAATACATATTAACCCTCTTTCCCTATCTCAGCACGTGATATATATATCTGTACATATATATTTTTGGATGTACAAGGAATCTCGAATAATTTTGAATTGTTGATCATAAAATTATATTATCCGATATCCCTGAGTTACATATTAGTTCTCCAACCGCGAATATTCATTGAATGTTGTATCCCCACGCGATGCAGGAATTGTCCATACTTTTATTTCTCCTACTCAGCAATTAGGATTTGGGATCAGCTCGTGAGTTTACATTGAAGTGGTGAGCTTTCGTACATTTGAAAACTACATATCATGTTTTGGTATCTTCTATTTTAAATTGTTTAGACTTGTTTTTTTCAATAGACGGGGTCATGTCTCGATACTTTATTGACATAAAGTTTTGGTTTACGTCTAGAAGGCTTTATTCGATTACTGTGGATTTGGGAAGTACTGGTCAATTGTTTTGGCCGGTGATTAGTTATTGATTATAAAAGTATCAATTATTATTGAATCTATATGTTATATGTTTGGAATTAATATGACATAGAGAATGTTATGTTTACTTGGTTAGGTACAGAGGATCGTCTTTGGTCCACATGGGACTTGAGATTTTCATTACGGCCATGCCCTGGTTCGAGTTATGAAATACTAGGTTTTTTTGGAGTCCAGGTAGGCTACGTTTACCTTTCTCATAGACTGGGATAATTTGTAGTATATTTATGATTATGTGTTAGTTATGGGTTAGGAAATAGGTTTTCAAAGGATATTTATTTTATATGGAGCTCTTAACCAATTAAGGAACCATATTTTAAGAATAATTAACTTAGTTACTCATTTTTGGTTAGAATTTCTATCCTGGGATTAAAAAATGGCTTATTTAATATCTAATAGTTACACTATATTTTGGGACTTGAGGAGTTTTAGGTGTATGATAAAATATGTAAGATTGATACTTAGGAGATTCTATCACTTCTGATTCAAGTCCAAGAATTTATATTATTGAGTTCTGGTTCAAATCCGGCAAATTATGATATGAGTTATGGTTCAGGTCCAACATTGATAGGTTGTTTATGACGGTTATGGAACCGGTTCAAGTTCGGTGATTTTTGTATGGAAGAATTTATAGTTTTGATTTTGATATACAACTATTTGGTATGATTTCATCCTTTTAACTGCACCATGTAACTTATGGGGGCTTGCATTACGATATTTACTTTTCTATACTTACTAGATTATGAGGGCCGTCTTGTAATAATAGTTATGTTTTTCTTCATATTATTATTGGTTTGGTTATTTATTCACAGTATTGTAGTGTTATTTTAGGTTTTCCTCTTACATTGACTTAGTTAATTTATCTAGCATCTTTGTTGTATTTATATTATGATCTAGCTCAGTCGAACAATAATGCCTACTGAGTACCCATGGTTTTGGTACTCATAAAATAATTTTGTACCATTTTGGTGCAGATTAGAGTACTAATGGTTGTTGTTGACTCTGAGATTTGTGCAAGTCAGAATTATGACATAGGGTGATCTCTTGGGACCAGAGTTGAACATTTTTCCTTCTTATGTTTTTGTTTAATCTTTCTATATTTGAGGTTGATGTATATTTTACCATTTTAGTGATCGTATTCTTTGGTTTAATGGATTTTGTACTTACACTACTAGGTCATGGGATGTCAACATTATCTTATATATCTTCCATCTAATCAATATTATTCGATGATTTATTGTTGTAAGCATTTACATACATATTTTTGGCGTTAATGCCATTTTCCCATCAAATTAGCCTATTGCTTTTAGCTCCAAGCTACAATTTGTCTTACCTACTAGTGGTATAAAGTAAGTGACACCATGGCTCATAAATTAGGTTATGACAAATTGGTACCAGAGTGCTAATTTCACCAGTGTTGTTAGTATAAGAAAAAGTATCTAGTATAATCCAGCGAATTGGTACAATGACATTCGTTTCTTATATTTTGGAGGTTGTAGGATATTCTTAGAAGATCTTCACTTATTTCACTCATTTTAAGCTAAGAGTCGGAATCGACTTATAAAGATTGCTTTAGTTTCACTCTTTTGTAGATGGCTAAGATGTGTCCTATTGCGACACGAGATGAGGACCTTAAGTCCACGACTAGGGATCATACCATAGTTCATGGATTACCAGAGGCCGAGAGCAGCTGAGATATGTTGTCTAGATCAGAGGCCAGAATAGGGGATCTTCACTAGACCCTATTCCTGCTCTCAAACTAGAGATTCCTCTAACCCTATCGGTGGTGGGACAAAAACCAGTCCAGGCTCCACCAAAGTGTATATCTTCTACACAGCTTAGGGATTTATTGGTTAAACTTTTGATATTAGTTGGGGGTGCACCGTATAATAGTGCATACTGTAGATTAAAGTGGTACTGAGGTACAAGCACAACGTGTAGCTCTAGCTCCCAGAGTTGAAATCCCTTCTATTTCAGTAGTTGATCAGCTGGTAGTTACTCAGTCGGTGGTTTCCTAGTCAGCTATGTTTATTGGGGAGTGGAAGATTCTAGGTAGATTCTTTTGATTGACTCTGCCTATGTTTTCTGGTGCACCAGGTGAGAATGCTTATGGTTTCTTCGTTTCTTGTAAGGATAGGCTCTATAATTTAGGCCTAGTCAAGACTCGTGGTGGGGATTACACTAATTTTTAGTTTGATTTGGTTTCTCAACATAGGTAGGGAGGTCAATTTGATTCCAATCCAGTACGATCTCCCTCTTTGGCATGGACAGTTCTCTGAGGTCTTCTTGGAAAAGTATATGCCTCATAGTCTTAGAGATCATCGAGATATCAATTCTTGAGGTTGTATCAGGGCTTCTTGACTATTGTAGAGTATGAGGCCCAATTTTATAAGTTTGTTGGCATGCCACTTCTCTCTCATTGATCGAGTATAAGTGAGTTCAGTATATTGTTTGAGGATTGAGACTCTCTCTTTGCGTGGATATGTAAAGTAGTTTGCTATAGGTAAATCTTTTACCAAAGTTTCTAATCATGCATAAGTTATGGAGGAGGTACATCACGAGCCTAAGTGGGCAGTAATAAGACTTTGCGATATCAAGGTGGTTTCAGTGGGATTCGTAGTGTCTCATGATTTAGAGTTAGTGGTTCTTAGGATAGTTACCCTCAGCGTCAACATTATTAGAATTAGGGTCAACCTAGTAGGCATGTTTACACCGTACTTTAGATTATTGATGGAGGCCAGTCTACTTCCAGTGTGGTCATCCTCTGTGATTTTCAACTTCTTGGTATTCTAGCTATGGTGGTTATTTTGGGTAAGATCTTCTATTCTCAGCACAATACTAGGGGATGTTATGGTTTAGGGTCCTTTAGCTATGTGTCGAGAGAGTTCCCCAGTTGTACTGCGATAGTTCTTAGAGCGTATAGTGTTCTACCGATTAGGGTGGTACATCCCCTAGCTATAGGTGATATGTATGGTATTTAGGATGGTTCTCAGGGTGCTAGTGGAGGCCCTCAATAAGATAGGATAGCAGATCAGCCATGTGGACGGCGTGGTTAGTTGTATGTCGTATATGCTAGAACCAAGGTAGAGTTTTCAGATGTTGTTATTAAAGGTATAATTTTAGTGTGCCATCAATCGGCTTTTTCTATATTTGATCTAGGATACACTTATTCTTATGTAACTACTAATTATTCCCTTCGATTAAGGTTAACTTAGGATTATTTATTTGTGTAATCATGTGTATCTACTCCATGGATGAACTTTCAGTACTGAATCGGGTTTACAAATCATGTTTTGTGACTGCTGGTGAGTTTGATACTCAGGATGATATTATTAAGTTATATAAGTACATTTTGATGTGATTTTAGGCATGGGCTTTTTATCTCAGTATCATGCAGTCTAGGATTGTTTTTCCAAGACCGCTACCTTAGCAATACGTGGTATACCCCCAGTTATGTGGCAGGGATCTATTATCCATACGACAATGGGGATTATTTGTTGTTTTTGGGTTAAGAGACTTATTTTGAAGGGTTCGGGTCTTATCTTGCTTATATTCATGATATTAGTATAATGAGGGTCCTAGCTTGACTCAGTTCCTATATTTTGTAAGTTTTCTGATGTTTTCTCTACCAATCTACATGGTCTTCTTTCTTAGCGTAATACCGAGTTTGTTATTAATCTTGAGTCGGGTACTCGACCAATTTCTATGGAACCTTACCATATGGCTCCTTCCGAGCTTATGTATCTCAATTCTCTTCTTCATGATATTTTTGGTGTAGGGTTAATTAGACCGAGCGTGTTTCCTTGGGGTGATCCTGTCTAGTTTATAAAGAACAAGGATGGTTTCTTATATATGTTTATTGACTACAGGCAGCTTAATAAGGTTACAATGAGGAATAGTTATCTTATGCCTGATGTTGATGATTTATTCGACCAGCTTCAGGGAGCAGTGGTGTCTCTAAGATTGACTTGAGGTCCGATTACCATCAGTTAACAATTCGAGCTTAAAACATCCCAAAAATAGCCTTCAGGACACATTATTGTCATTATAATTTTCTGGTATGTCTGTTTGGTTGTCTAATGCCCCAGCTGCATTTGTGGATTTGATAAATGATAAACGCCCAAACTACACCTCTAACTGAAGGATAAAGTGGTCGTTGTCAAGTGAAGTAACCCAACTAGGTTGGGGTTAAACCCACCAAAAGGCATAGATTTTTATCTTTAGCTTGCTGAACTCAACGGGCAGAACTAAAAGTAAACAGGGGTTTGTTGTAAAAATGTAGAACATGTAACAGAATTCAATTTTTCTGTAATTAGTCAGAGACAAACACTACGATTGCATTCCCAGTGGCTTATAGATTTAGTAGACTTATCGTACTTTATTGAACCAACCCAGTACCTTGCATGCAGAATCAGATAAGTTGTGTTGATCAACTATCTTTTGTCTCATTTACCGATTTCATCCCTTAGCTTGTGAGTCTCAGGATGTCGCATTGCTAACCTTATCCTAGATCCTTGTTAACTATTACCTTTTGAGTCTCAAGTTATTAGATACTAGATAAACATCTTACATAGATAATACTGATTAGCCTAGAACGACCATTAATCCTCAAATTACAATTGTAATTAACTTTTACTTGTCATTACTCCTCTTGTGGAGTAAGTAGAAATATTCTAGGAGTGATATTATAATTTGCAACCGCTAAGACATCTATTAAACTGAAGATAATACAATACATGAAAGGATACTGGTTCAGAACAACTTATCACTTCCCCTACTTTGTCAATATTCCAGGGTTCCCACAACCCCAGCTAAAGTCTTTAGCTACTTATCCATGTGAAATGATAAATCAAATTCATAATTGAAGACAGTTAATCAATATCACAGTAATAACTGAATAATACCTAAAGTTTGTAACTGAATTATAAACCAGCTCAAAATCTGAATCTTGGAATCAAGTACATGTTTGTAAGTGTTAAGAGTGCATAAACTAACTACAAAACATCAAAAGGGTATTTATAGGATACAAGGAAACCCTAAAAATTAAAACCTGAACGAGAAAGGAAAATTAAGGTCGGTGGCCACCTATAGATTGTAGGTACTACCTACTGACCGTAGGTAGTCCTTGGTAAGTGCCAAACCTCCCGTACAACTCCTGAAACTTGTTGGAGTATACCCTCTAACATTTACTAAAGTTACCTATGGACCATAGGTTCCCTTGGTAAGTGACGTCTTCTTTTTCCTGCTTCTGAGAATCTGGACTTCAAGTTCTGACACCTACTTTGTCCACCTATGCTCGGTAAGAAGCACTTACGCCAAGATATTCCTCAGTAAGTAGCCTAAAACTTCAATTTTCATCTTTTTCTTTCGTTTACTATCCAAAACCTGATTTCCTTAAAAATACACCCAAACACCTCATATCTTACAAAACAACCTAAGAAACTTGCATATTTTCATCATTTTAAGTGCCAAAAGTTCTATAAATCTGTAGAACATCAACACCCTCAATTTGGAATGTTTGCATGTCCTCAGGCAGCACAAGAAAACAAAACAAAGAAATGATGCTTAACTCGGAAAATCTAAGCTAGTCAATAAAGTCAATCATCACTTTAATCTCAAACACATTACCTCTCCTATATAAACACTTTAAAATAAACTTTGTGTAAATATGAAGCACAATAATGTGACACAAGAGAATCAAGATATGATTATTAGCAATAGACAACCATGCATATATACAAGTTACACTACCCAAACAAGTAAACAGCTAGCAATTCAACCCTTGTTCCCTCATAATAAAGAAAACCCTCTCACTCATATGAAATCATGCATGTCAATGTAGGGACAGTGAAGAGACATTCACTCTCACAAAAGAAGTTACACCAATACGCATCAAATACCATAGGCTTGCCCTTATTTTCTTTACCTTAGTTTTCAGACAGTCAAGTTAGGATCACTATTTGACTTTTATTCGTCTTGTAACGTACGCTTGAATGTTGTTTTGGTGCATATGGATATATCAAGAGACAAAACCTCCTTGACATTACACTGACTTTGGGGTCCACATTTTAATCGATTTCCTTTTATTCCACCATTATTTCTCTTTTTTTATTCTTCTTTCTTTATTGCACATTCAGTTTGGTGTGGTTTCTTTTATTCTTTTCCATTTTTTTTTTCTTTTTCACATTCTTTTTATTTTTCTACCACACCTAGAATTACTATATTTTCTCTTATTTTACCCTTCTTCATACCCCACTTTACATTATGTATCCCTATGATAGCCACCCTCAACTTAAGCAATTTGTCTGAGTTGAGGTGTACAATGTCAAAGGAGGACAAGGCCAAAATGGGTTCATTGTAACACAAATGGGAAGGTGAAAGGTATAGAAAAAAATAGTCTACAAGGCTCAAAATAAGGATCGTGGATACAATTTCACTTTGGGAAAGTCATTTAGGATAAAAGTGGAATAAATTCAAGAACGAACTATGATCCTTTCCTAACCGACTATCCTGCAAACTAGGCAAGACTATCCAGGCAAGTTGTTGAGTTAACACACAAAGGGAACTTAATAGAATCTCACACACACATTGCACAGGGTCACATAATAATCTACTACCTATTCGGTGCATACATGAGTTAACAATGATTATCATGAAACTAATTCTAATGCCATAACAAGATCCACAATGGTCACACATATATACATTCACATAGTTCTAAAAACAAATTTTTGGGGGGTATCATTTTTTCTCAAAAATCAATATTGAAAGTATGTAAACTTCCCAAAATACTAAAAAATATCACAATTACACAAAAGTACACAAACGAAACAAAACACTATACGACACAAATTTTAACCTAGACATGCTATTTCTGCAACCATATTGGGGGTAATAGGAAAAAAAGCATGGAAAAAAATACCTGCAGAATTTATGGTATACCGTATACCAAACTAAAAATAGTGCACTATCCCTAGTGCATGTAAATAATACAAATCATAGGAAATAGGACAACCTTGAGATGCACTAAGCATCCGTGTCATGGTAAAAAAGAAGTTACCTTGGATTTCCTCCCAAGCAGTGCCAGATTTAATGTTGTGGCATGACTCAATTTCCTTGGCTAATCAGACTTTTCCAAGGTGTACCTCAATATAAGCTTTCACTTCCTCAAGGTTTCCTATATAGTTCTTTTCCCGCTGCCCATTCACCTTCTACGAGACTTATCAACCACACTTTATTTCTATATCACCATGTGGGAATACCTGAACCACATTGAATGACATGTTCCACCTAGACTTCAGCTAGCCACAAAATAAGTGAAATCTTGAATTATACAACAAGCCCAAATCACAAATATCAAACTCTTTTTTATCGATTTTCTTATCATGATACAGTTTTATCTCTGTTGTATATGGCAGAACTGTCATACGCACAAAGTTAAATTCATCCAACTCTTTTACGTTCCTCAATCTCGACCTTGTTGTATAACGCCACTCAAAATTTAGCCTTTTCAATGCCCATGGTACCTTATACTCGGGTTCGACAGGCAAGTAGCATGCCATGGTGTATAAGAGATGATATGGGAAAGCATCTATGGGAGTCTTAGAAGCTTTCTGATAGGCCCACAATGCATCATCCAACTTTCTATACAAGTCAGTCATATTGGCATTCACAGTCCTTGCCAATATAGACTTGATCTTCGTTGGGTGACCTCAACTTGCCCGCTTGCCTGAAGATGGTAAGGTGTTTCAACCTTAAGTCTTACATCATATTTATCAAGAAAGTCCTTGAACAAATAGCAGCAAAATCTATCACTGATAATTACACGTGGAGTTCCAAATTAAGAAAAGATATTTTTCCTTAGAAATATTGTTACACTTATAACTTCATTATTCGGAAACGCAACCATCTCCACCCTTTTTGAAACATAGTAAACAGCTACAAAAATATAATTCATGTCATAGGTGCTCACGAACGGATCCATGAATTCAATCCCCCATAATCAAAGAACTCTAGCTCTAAGATACGTGTCATGGGGAGTTTATGTCATTGTGAAATATTTCCTTAACACTGGCATTGGTCACAAACTTATGCAAAATCATAAGCATCCTTATAAATCATAGTCTGGTAAAATATACTATAGAATTTTGGGGGTTGTGTGGGTACCACTATGATAACCCCCAATTGGTGATGAATGATAAGCTTCAAGAATGCCCATCATCTCCATAACAATATCCGCATAAACTAAGGAAAGATACGGTTCATCCCAATAGGACTTTCTCACCTCATGCACAAATCTTATATGTTGCTAGATATA
Source organism: Capsicum annuum (assembly GCF_002878395.1). NCBI lineage: Eukaryota > Viridiplantae > Streptophyta > Magnoliopsida > Solanales > Solanaceae > Capsicum > Capsicum annuum. The sequence goes on along the minus strand of NC_061118.1, from coordinate 41,911,042 downwards.
AATATCTTCTAGGAAAAGATCACTTTCCAACTTGTTTGCAAAATTAACAAACCAGTGGATTAAGTCCTAAGATGCTGCGAAGACTCGCTCGTCTGGAAAAGTATCATCTATGTCAATATCATCCCCTACTTTCTGCATTGCCTCCTCCTTAATCTCGGATAAGTGCTTTGTAACTTGGTTTTTCATGACTTTTCGATCCTTCATTTTAGAATCAAATTCTGGTAGTAAGAGAACCCCATGAATCAATCTCAGTTTGGAAACTATTTTTCACATCAAGTACCTCAAGGTTGCATGGCCTATGCATACTATGACTTTATTCCCAATCAAATAAGACCAAAAGTTTTTAAAGGAAAAAACCACCGTAAGAAATTTTTTCTATGTAACTGTATAGTTCTTTTGTTCGAGATTTAATGCCTTTTTGGCATAGTAAATAGGATGAAGGATTTTCTATCTCCTTTGGACTAGGAATGCACCAAAAGGCACTATACTTGCATCACATATGACCTACAAAGGTATAGACCAATCAGGGGACACAATGATAGGAGCTAAAATCAACTGCTCTTTAAGGCACTTAAAGGCTTTGAGACATTCAACCTCACACACGAACTTCACCTTCTTCTCTAAAATCTTGCACTAAGGATTTGCAATTTTAGAGTATTCCTTAATGAACCCTCTATAAAAGCCTGCATTGCCTAAAAATATTCATATACCTTTGACTGAGTTCAATTACCTCAATCTTTTCTTTGTCCACTTTAGTACCTTGTTTTGATATTTTATGCCCAAGAACAATACTTTTTTAAGCATAAAATGATATTTTTTCCATCTCAACACCAAGCTGCATTTTTCACATCTTTGTTGTGCGCTGGCCAGATAGGCCAAACACTCATCAAAGAAGTCCCCAACCAGTGAGAAATTATCCATGAATACCTCGATTATGTCCTTCACCATATCATAAAATACAGACATCATGCATCGCTGAAAGGTGGCGGGAGCATTTCATAATGCGAATGGCGTCCTCTTGAATACAAAAGTCCTACAGAGGCAAGTAAATGTCATTTTTTCTTGGTTCTCAGGAGAAATAATGATTTGATTGTACCACAAGTACCTGTCAAGAAAACAATACCAACCCAGGTCTGTTAGTCTATCAAGCATTTGATTGATAAAAAGCATAGCGAATGGCTCTTTTGGGTCCAAGTATTTTGCTTCTTATAGACCATGCAAAATCTCCAACTAGTCACTGATATCATAGGCATAAGTTTATTCATCTCATTGGGAACTACTATGATTCCACCCTTTTTTGGAACATATTATACTAGGCTAACCCAGTTGTAGTCTACAGTAAGGTAAACCACTCTAGCATTTAACTACTTGATAATTTCTTTCTTCATAGCCTCCTACATATGAGGGTTTATTCTACACTAATGCTTAATGCTGGCAATATATTTCATCTCAAGATGTATTTGGTGCACACAAATACCTGGTGAAATTCCCACAATATCTGTTATAGTCCACTCAATGAATCTATTGAACCCCAGCAATATGGATACCAATGCTTCCACCTGTGACTCTAGTAAATATTCCACAATGATCAATGGTAAGGTATTTTTGTCCACAAGAATATATACTATAAGTGAGATGGGAGGGCCTTAAACTACAGAACTGGTGGCTCCTCAATGCATGGTTTTCCAGATGGCGTTGTTCTATTCTTGAGATCAAGATCCAACTTATTTGGAGCATAACTTTAAAAGCCTCTGCCAAGCAATACTTTACCCATCTCATCATATTCATCGATGCCATAACTTTTCAAATTCATGATTACAACTGTTAATACCTCGACCCTAAGTCTTTCTTCAGTGGGCACAATATCTGTATCAGCATTACTATCAATACTATATATCATCGACACTACTCATATGTTATTTGGCTGTTGTAATGATAGGAACACATTAAAAATCACTTGTTTATCATTCATTCTGAAGGTCACCTACCACACTCAATATTAATTAATTCCCTACCCATGGATAGGAAGGTTCTAACCAATATAATGAGGGCTTGAAAGTCTAAATCACAGTCAAAACTCAAGAAATTTGTTGTAAATGTAAAGGATGCCAACCATACTTCTATATCACACAAAACACCCATTGATTTCTTCATAGATGAGTCAGCCATCAATAGCTTCATGGATGTAGGTTTTATTTTCCCTATCCCCAACATCTTGTATATCATTCAGGGCATTAAATTGATACCGACTTGAAGGTCAAACAAAGCATGTTTGGCATTGAAGTGCCTAATAGAACATGAAATAGTGACCACCCCGGGGTCCTTCTTTTTTTCTACTAATGGTAGGAGAGGAATCAAGCTACAATGGTGCACATTATCATTAGGATTAGTAGATCAATCATAAGCATCATCAGTTTCATAATCATTATCAATAAATGTCAACTTCTTAAAATCTATCTAAAGTGTCTAATCGATCATAGTACTATTATTTTTCAATTCCTTAATAGTAGGAACTGGTGGATCAACAGTAGTGGCACCATTACCAATGGAGATAACTAGATAATGATCTATATTTTAAGGTATTTTTACTGTGTCACTCAAAAGGGTACCTGGCTATCTCTTATACAAATTTGTCGACGTCTGCCCAAATTATTGCTCTAACTACTTGATAACAGTTGCATGGGACTCAACCTTTTAGGTCAAACCTTAGATATCAGCCTTATTCTCCTTAAGTTATGCCTCCTTATTTTTCCAACCTTTTACCAATTTGGATGACTAGGACTCCATTCTGGATTAAGTATCCTGGTTTCCCTGTAGAATATACCTATCTCCTATTTTGGTAAAGTAATCTTTGTATCTCTAGACACTATCACTCTTCCTACTACAATCTCTATATCTATCTCATTAATAGTTTTTACCTTGGTTAGCTTGCCTTTTGGATCAAAAACTAGCTAATTTGTGATTAAGATACTTAGCTTTCTTCTCTAAGACGCACTCATGTGCTCTAGAGGCTGAACCCTGCACATCTACCATATTTAACTTCTCAAAATTCACTATTGTAAATTCCTTAGTTAACAATCCAATATCAGTCCTAAGTTGTGCAATCTCTTGTGCCACAAAATCATCAACTGCTCTATGGTCTCTAGAAGCTCCAATGGTGTATGCGTAAGTACCTCTCTGAGAGTCCTAATTATGCCACCCACAGTTAGTGAGATAGACCTAGTCTATAACCTTAGAAGATGTTTCCCAGCATAATCTCTTAATTGCTCCTCTAGTGATTGTATCTTCCATAGCTTGGGAACTGATGTTTAAGACACTATAAAATATCTCCAGTAAGCTCAACTATGAATTACGATGATTGGGTACCATACTTAACTTCTAACTAAACTTGAACCATGTGTTATACATCGACTCACAATGTCTCTATCTAAAGTTGTATATCACATCTTTAAGCTATAATATACCGTCAAATGGAAAGAAATGGTTCAAGAATTACCTGTGTAACTTATTCCAAATTGCATAGATACTCTCAAAATTTCCCCCAAACACAAAGAAACTTCTTAAGTCAATCAAAATAGGAACAACTTGAATCTAACTGCCTCCTTGTCCACCCACAAAATAGTATAAGCAGTCCACATCCCTATAAAATTGGCAAGATGCATATGTATCATCTATAGCTGAGCCAAAAAATACATCTATCAAACTTTGAAACTGGATCATGGCACTAGCTATGTCAAATTTAATATGAGGGAGTACTGCAGAAAGAATGATAGTTCCTATTTCTACAGGTTCAACGTATCTTATTTCCTCCTCATCATCATATGACTAAAAATATTAGAATGTTGGGATCAATTGAGCTAGACCACCATGAAATATATCTCAATTATCATTGAGTATTGCTCGATAATCAACTGTTGGTCTTGTTCTGGCTATCTCTAACAGCAAAGCTAATCGGGCCTTCTCATCTACTTTCTATTTGGCAGTATTTGCAAACAACTTCTTTATTTGCCTATAAGTAAAATTTTGGGGATCTTTTTAAGGAGGGTAGGTACCACATTAGGATCATCTCAAACCCCTTCAAGATGAACTATATGTACTAGTTCAGTCATTATACGATTAGGTTATAGTAGTCTCTCTAGGTTAGGATTCATTTGGAGTAAGGGATTGCCTTGACTACTAGTTTTAGGCATACATCGATGTATACACAACTAAAATAAAAAAATAAAAACCTGAAAACTCCAAAAAAACTTTAATCAAAAAGTATACCGTCTTCCCTACAAATGCACCAAAATTCTGATCAACGCCTAAATTATACCTCCAACTGAAGGATAAAGCAGTCTCTATCAAGTCAAGTAACCAAACTAGGTTGGGATCGAACCTACAAGGAAGACACAAATTTTACTTTTATCTTGATGAACTCAAAGGGCAGAACTAAAAGTAAATAAGAGTTTGTTGTTACAATCTTGAACAAGTAACAAAATTCAACTTTGGTTGTCATCAGTCGGAGACTAACACTGTGATTATGTTCCCCCTGGCTTCTCAACTCAGTAGGCTTATCGTGATTTATTAAACCAACCCAGTGCCATGCATGCAGAATCTGATAAGTTATGTATGATCAACTATCTTGTGGGCTCATTTATATCTTTCATCCTTTACCTTTTGAGTCTCAGGATGTAACATTACTAACTCTTATCTTAGATCCTAGTTAACTATTACCTTTTGAGTCTTAAGTTATTAGATAATAGATAATCGTCTTACACAAATGATACTGATTTGCCTAGATAGATAATTAATCTTTAAATTACCGTTGTGATTATCTTTTCCTAGTCACTGCTCCTTCTGTGGAGTAAGTGATGATATTTTAGACAGGATCTTACAATTTTCAACCACTAAGGCATCTATTAAACTGAAGATAATACAATACAAGAAAATGTACTACTTCAGAACAACTTAGCACTTCCCTTTCTTTATTAATATGCTAGGGTTCCCAAACCCTAAATAAGGGCTTTAGCTGGTCTTGCTTTTGAAACTATCAATGAAATTCATAATTGAAGACACTCAATTTATGTCACAGTAATAACTATATAAAACCCAATATCAAAATCCAAATCTTAGAGTCAAGTATAACTTTGTCAGTCTTAAGAGTGCATAAACTAACTACAAAATATCAAAGGGTATTTACAGAATACAAGGTAACCCTAAAGATCAAAACCCGAACAAAAAGGAAATTTTAGGTTGATGGATACTTACTTTGGCCCCTAGAGACCATAGATGGTCCTTGTTTATTGCCAGAGCTCCTGTACAGATCCTAAAAACTCTCTAGACTAGGTATGTAACATTTACTAAGGTCACTTATGAACCGTAGGTACCCTTGGTAAGTGATAGATTTTTTCTTTTCCTTCTTCTGAGCCTTTGGAATTCAAGTTCTGACACCTATTTTGTCCACGTACCACCCAGTAAGTAGCACTTACGCTCAGAAATGCCTCGGTAAGTGGCCAAAACTTTTATTTTCTTCTTTTTTCTGTTTGGCATTCAAAACCAAATTTCCTATAAAACATTCCAAAAACACATCATATCTCACAGAATAAGCCTACGAAAATTAACTATTTTCATTGTTTTAAGTGTCAAAAGTGCTATAAATCAATATCACATTAATGAACCACGTATTTAGGTCATATTTGGATTCCTTTGTGGTTATGTTCATGGATGACATCCTTTATATTTGATGAGTAGAGAGGAGAATATGCAGTATTTAAGGATTTTTCTCCAAACTTTGAGAGACATTAGGCTTTTTGCCCAGTTCTCAAAGTATGATTTCTGGCTCAAGTCAGTTTCATTCCATTGACATAAGGCGTATAAAGATGGGATTCTAGTGGATATAGTAATGATTTAGGCTATTTGTGATTGGGCCAGGCCTACATCTTCATCCAAGGTTCAATGATTCATTGGTTTTGCCAGTTACTATATGCGGTTCATTCAGAATTTTACTACTTTTGCAACACCGATGACCTAATTTACTTAGAAAAAGATTCCTTTCTAGTAGTCCGAGGAGTGTTAGTAGAGATTTAAAAGCTCAAGGAATTTCTTACTTCATCTTGTATATTGGCTTTTTGTATTGAAGGTAAGGGATTCACCATGTATTATGATGTTTTCGATGTTAGTTAGGGTTTTGAGTTATTTCTTATGCATCGAGGAACTGAACATACTTAAGCGCAACTACCCCACTCATGATTTGGAGTTAGTAGTAGAAGTTTCATGTGTATGATTTTGAGGAATTAGCTTTGTGGCGTGCATTGTGAGATCCACATAGATAAGTGTAGAATACAACATCATATGATCCAAAGAGAGATAAATTCTATGCAATATTTATGGATGGAGTTTCTTAAGGATTATGACATCTCTATCTTATATCATTTAGGAAAGAAAAATGTGGTAGTAGATGCCTTGAGATGGAAGGCAGTGAATATGGGCATCTAGGATTCTATATCAATTTCTCAAAGGCAGCTAATATGGGATATATGTTCCTTAGCCAACTTAATAATGGACATGATATTTATAACTCCAGCAGAATTCTTTCTAGTATTAAGGTGAGATCTACCTTATTTGAGAAAATTTGGAGTCATCAGTTCAAGGATATGAGACTTTGTGTCATCTGTGATCAGGTGTTAAGTAGTGAGTCCAATAAGGCTACCATAGATTCTAAGGGTATTTTGAGATATGATAGCCACCTTAGTTTTTATAGGATTGGAGACTTGATTCAATCGATATTGCATGAGGCCGATAATTTAAGATATTCTGTTAACCCTGGTACAACTAAGATGTATTATAATTCGAAAAGCATTATTGGTGGAGTGGCATGAAGAGAGATATGACAGACTTTATAGCTCTTTGCCTATACTGTAGGCAGGTGAAGGTAGAGCATTATAGACTTGGTAGCTTAATTCAGAGAATGCCTATTCCCAAGTGAAAGTGGTAGCGAATTCCTATTGACTTTGTTAGTGGTCTACCTCAGACCTCTTATAGTTTTGATGGTATTTGGGTCATTTTAGATTAGTTGACCAAATCAGAACATTTCATTCCTATGTTGATGTCCTTTAATTTTGAGAGCTTAGCCCATATCTATGTTCGTAAGATAGTTTATTTTTTTGGAGTTCCTATATCCATCATCTCTGACTGAAGTTATGTGTTCACTTCTAGCTTCTGGAGAGCTTTTTAAAAGGATTTGGGTACTCAGGTGGATCTTAGCATAGCCTACTATCCTCAGACTAATGAGCGTCCGAGCAGACTGTTCATACTCTTACGGATATGTTCTGAGCCTTTGTTATGGATTTTTGAGATCATTGGGATCAATACTTATCATTAGATGAGTTCACGTATAATAATAACAACCATTTGAGTTTTGAGATAGCACTGTTTGAGGCTTTATATGGTAGGCTATGTCAATCTTTGATTGGTTAGTTTGAAATCTCTGAGATTAGTCCCTATGGTACTGACTTACATTAGGAGTCATTAGACTGAGTCAGGGTGATTTAGGATAGGTTGAGGGCAGCTCAGAGTAGCCAGAAGGATTGTGCAGATTGTATGCTTTATTCCCTACAATATGGAGTTGGTGATCAGTTATTCCTCTAAGTATCATGCACGAAGGGTATGATGAGGTTTTGGAGGAAAGACAAGCTCAGACACAGAAAATAGGACCTTTTGAGATCCTTTGAATATTGGTGTGGTGTATTATTAATATCTTCCAAAACTACATCCAAGGAAGTATAAAGCGGTCGATGTAAAATATAGTAACACAACTAGGTTGGGGTGAAACTTACAGAGAATAGGCTAGATATATGTCTTGAACTTATTGAAATCACAAGGCTGTGCAGAAAACTAAATGGGAGCTTTTTAGTAATTAGTAAAAGTAACAAGATTTGGTTACATTTGGTTGTAGACAATTTGAAACAAAACACTAGTCTTATGTTTCCCCTAGATTCTAACTCCTTAGGTTTATTGCATTCAGTCCAACTGTCTCACCACTTCGGATATAGAATATGACAAGTTATGTATCACCAATTGTATCTTGATACCCTTTGGAAAATCTTACTTATCTCCTTTTGGTCTCAAAGTGTCGCATTACGAACCCTTGTCTTGGATCCCAGATTAGCTATCTCCTTTCAAGTTAGTTAGTGGAGGGTTTATAGCCTCTAATCGTTGTTAAGATCTTCTTTTCCCAATCTCCACCTCTCTCTCTTGCTAGTATAAAAGAAATCATTATGAAAGAAATCAAAGCAACGAAATTCACAATACATGTAGCAACAATCATCGAGAAGGATCTCACGGTTCCACTACTTTATTATCCCTCCAGGGATCCCATAACCCTAGATAAGGTAATTATTCACACATAGTTGCAAAAAATCTAGAATTCAATAAAGAAGGCATAGCATTAATCTCACAATAATAGATGAAGAAAACCCAAAGTCTCAACTCAATTAATTAACCAAAAACCAAGAACACGAGAATCCCAAGATCAAAAATCGATCTTAGAATCAAAATATGTTTGTGAATAGTATTAGTGCATATATTTGACTAAAAACATCATAAGAGTATTTATAGATTATAGAAAACCCCAAAAAATCTAAAGCAAAATGAACTAGGGATCTTGGGTCCGTAGCCACCTATGGTGCCACTTATGGTCCGTAGGTGGCCCCTACACCCCGTATGTGGCCCCACATAGGTGACAGGGAAATTTCATTCTATAGTTTCTCTAAAATTTTGGCCATATGGCACTTGTACTGGCTTCAATGGTGCCATAGGTGGCACCTACGGGCCGTAAGTGGCCCTTCGTAGGTGGCAATACACAATTCTCAACTTCTGATTCTCTAAATTTCAACCTTTTGACACTTACTCTGATACCAAGGCCATATCGGTGGCACCTACAATACGTAGGTGTCACTTATGCCAGGTAGGTGCCAATATAGGTATCCCAAACTTCTACTGTTCTTTTTAGCTCCCAAAACTAGGTTTCCTGCAAAATAAGACATAAAAAACATAGTACCTCCCAAAATAGGCTTAAGTACCTATATATTTCTTAGTTTTAAGCATCGAAAGTTCCATGAAACTAGTGCATTTCAAAATCTTCAACTTAGAAATTTATATTTCCTCGATCAATAAAACATAACAAAACGATACAACGATGCTTAACCAAGAGAAGCCTAAGACACCTACAACAATCAATTTCAATGTAATCTCAATAACATCCCCCCCCCCCCCAATTTGTAACACTTCAAAAACAACTGTGTGGATCTAGGTAGCGCAACAAAGTTACACAAAGGAATCAAGCTATGATATTTCTATTAGCAACAAACAATCATGCATATCTACAAGTTACACTATCCGAACAAATAAGTAGTTAGCAATACAACCCATGTAATCTCATATTAACGAAGTCCCTCTCACTCAGATAAATCATTCATGTTAATACAGGGATGATCATGAGACACTCATACTCAAATGAAGCTCCAACAATATGCACAAAATAGCATAGGCTTTCGCTTATGTTCTTTTCCTTATTCTTTTGATAGTCAGATTAGGATTACTGCAGGACTTTACTCATCTTGTAACGTACGCTAGGGGGATGGTAAGGTATATTTGTGAATTTAGTGTCTATTCCTCCTTAGTACTACAATTATGTGAGAGACCATTTATCAGCCAATTTTATTTTATTCGGTCTTTATTTCCCCTTTTTGTTCTCTTATTTCTCATTCAGGTTGGATGTGGTTTATTTTATATTTTTGTTTTCTTTTTCTTTTGATTTTCCTTTTCTCTCTCCTTTTCTTTTTATACCATACCCAGTTGTACCTTTTTTTCTCCTATTTACACCCTTCTTTATACCCACTTCTAATAAATATGTCTATGATAGACACCTTCAACTTAGGAGATTCGCCTAAGTTAAGGTGTACAATGTCCAAGAAGGACCAGGGCCAAACAGGCTCGTTGTAACTAAAATGGAAAGGCTAAAGGTGAAAACAAGAAAAATAGTCTGCCAGGCTTAAAATTAGGATCAAGGGATAATTCTTCACATTTGGGAGATCGTTTAGGCTAGAAGTGGACTAATTTTCAAGAACAACATATGATGATCCTTTCCAAACCGACTATACTGCAACCTAGGCAAGACTAATTAGGCAAGTTCGAGATTTAACTAATAATGGGAACTAAGTAAGCATCTTACACACACATGGCATAGGGTTGCATCATAAGTTACTACATATTCAATTCATGAAAATGCAAGATATGATTATTATATCCCTAATCCTAATTCCATGATGAGAATCACATTGGTCATAAATATATACACACACAGAGTTCAAAAAGAATTTTTTTCTGAGGGGTATCATTTTTCCCAAAAATACTTTAAGCACAACCATACAAAACACATGAACTACCTTAGGTATTCATTTTTGACCTAGTTAACTAAAAATAACTCAACACAAAATAAATCACAATATGACATAATTTTCCTAGACATTCCAGCTCTACTTAGAAAAGACTCTGAGGAAAAGAAAAACGGCAACAAAAAATCCAATAGGACATCTAGACCCTCAAGTCACCTCACCCCTATCAATTAGTCATGCATTGTCCCCAATACATTAGGATACAATTAAATAAGAGAGTTAGGAACATACCTGTGGCACCTTAGGTGCGGCGATCCAACATTAATTATACTAACATGAATTAAATCAAGTACAAAAATAATAAGATACCTTGGGTTGCCTCTCAAGCAGTACCTGATTTAATGATGCAATAGGATTTGGGTATCTTATTTACTCAGATTCATCAAAATAGCTGAAGAAGTGGCCTCCAAGATCATAAAAACATTTTATTATCGAGACCACCCTTATTTTTGTCGGTTGCTTTATGGTTCGGCTCACATTGAATGTGACCTCATCATCATTCATCCTAAACTTAAGCTTTCCTTCTTTATAATCACCAATGCTTTATCCCTGGATAAAAATGGTCTACCTAAGATTATGGTCATCTCAAAGTAAATTTCACATTCCAACACAACAAAGTCTGCAAAAAAGATGAAGTTGTCTACCTTTACCATAACATTAAACAATATTCCTGTGGGCTTTTTCACTATACGATCTACCATTAATAACTGCGTTATTGTTGGCTCTGGAGGTCTCAAGCCCAACTGTTTGAACATTGCCAGCTGTATTTAGGTAATGTTGGCACCCGAGTCACACAATGCTTAGGAAAATCTTGATATGTCAATGGTGCAAGAAATCATAAAGGCTTTGGGATCACATTTTTTTATGCCATAGATCATTCTATGATTGATGTGTTATAGAAATATAAAACTTTTGATGCTTAAAACAAGGAAAATATATAAGTTTTTGAGGCTATTTTGATAGATATGATCTGTTTTGGGTATGTTTTGCAGGAAACCATGTTTTAGATACTAAGTTCATGAAAAGGGTGCTTTTTTATATTTTGGGCAATTATGGATGATTGGGATATTTTTCGTCTTGAAGATCAAAGAATAACTAAAAAGATGCTTCTCGAAACTTACCAATTCAACATGTGGTCCGTAAGTGGAACCTATGGACCGCATATATGCAAACCAAGTACCAAAAGTCAAAATTCTTGAGGGATAACTTGCAAGATTTTTGTCATTCATTACCCATGCTCCGTACCAGCTCCCAGTGGCTAGACTTTAGGTACTACCAAGCACCCAATTCCAAACTGTAGGTAGGTTACTTGCTCACGGTCAGGGAGCAAGTACAAACCACATATGGCCACCAACCTAGTTTTTTATTATTTCATTTGGACTTTGGTTTTAGGTTTTTCTCTTGTACTATAAATACACTTTATGTGAGTTTTAGTAGGGATATCACACTTTTGATACTCATAAACATATTTTGATTCCAAGATCTGATTTTCATCTTTGGATTCTCTTGTATTGACTATGGTTGATTAATCTTGTTATCTTTGTGGGTTTTCTACTTCATATTAGTATGATTTTATCTATACTTTCAACTATTAATGTTATTAATGTCTTCACATGCATGAGAGGCTAAAACCGATAGCTAGGGTTATAAAAACCCTAGCAGATTAACAAAGTAGGGAAAGTGTTATTGTTGTTCTTAATTGATACTCATGAATGTATTTCTTTATCTTCCATATAATAATATTCTTAACGGGTGGTCAACATTAGGATCCTGCCTAGATTATTTCTACTTACTCCAAAAGAGGAGTAATGACTAAGAAAAGATAAAGACAACAGTAATTTAATGTTTTACTGTTGATCCATGCTTCTAGAGTTTATCTTAGTAAGATGGTTAGATTTCATCTAACAACTAGAGACTCAAAATATAATAGCTAACTGGGATCAGGATAATTGTAGCAAAGCAACATCCTGAGACTCATAAGGAAAAGGATGAAATCCTTTAACTCATCCAAAAGACTATAGAAGGTACATAACTTATTGATTCTAGGTAAAAGGTATCGAGATGGTTCAATAAAGCATGATAATCATAAGGAGTTGAGAAGATAGTGGTAACACAATCCTAGTGCTCACCAATACTGCTCACAACCGAAGTAGATATTTGTTTCTTGTTTGATATTACTGTTTACATCCTCCTATTTAATTTTCCATTTTTTGTCCATTGATTACAACATTTGAGATACACAAGTCCATTTATTCACTTGGGATTCAATCCCAACATTTTTGGGTTACTATATTTGATAATAGCCATAATCATATTCGAAGTAAAGGTATAACTTAGGTGTTATCAAATTTTGTTGTCGTTGTTGGGGAGTATGATGTTGATGTGAATTGAAGTTGTTGTAGGTTTTGAGGTCTTTATTTTTGTTTTTGTTCTAAGTTAGGTATATTCTAATTTATGCCTAACACACGAAGTAGAGATAGTCTCTTACTCCCAGTGAATCTAAATCTAGATAGAATCCTGTATAAGACTAATAGGATGACAGAACTTAAAAGAGACAATCTTTCTGAAGGGGTTCATGATGATATAACTCCCTCTTATCTTGAAGGAGTTTAAGATATTATTGACTAGCAGATAGAGGTATTGTTAGCTCTAGCTGAAAATGAGAGAATAGCAATAAAAGATACTCTTCGAAAAGCTTAGGAGAAAGAGTTAGTTGTAGAGAGATAAAAAGTAAAGCACTGAGCAGTTTTTGGTGGAAACTAGAATAGAGTTCGAGGTGAGCCCATGTGATCTTAGCATACTAATACTTGCACCCACGTGAGGTTGGTAAAGGGGATCTGGGGTATGTTGATAAGACAAATACTGGTGCCATTATTCCTCTAATTTTAGCCCCAGGAGTTAAGTTCAACATAACTAGTGCTATGATCCAGCTCTTATACATTAAGGGTGCGTTTGTGGGGTTGCCTATAGATGATGCAAACATGAATCTAGATAATTTTTTTGGAATTTGAACTTTAAATACATATCTAGGGGTGAATCAGAAGGTGATTTAATAGAGGTTTTTCCTTTTCTCTCTTACAAAATAAGAACCTTTATGATTAGGAAAACTTCCAAGAAGATCTATCGCTACATAGAATGAGTTGCGCATGCAATTCTTGAATAAGTTCATTCCTCTATCCAACATATTGTAGTTTAAGGATGAGATCTATAATTGTAGGAAGTTACAGTCTGAGTCCATGAATGAGGCTTGGTTAAGGTTCAAGAAGAAGTTGAGTATGCTGCATAACCATCAGATCTCAAGGGAAAACATAATAGAGTTATTCTAGAGATCCCTGACCATATGTTCTAGAGCTATGGTAGATACTATCTCTAGAGGGGTTTTTATGATATTGGAATGAGAGAAAGCTTTAAATATTATGGATCAGATCTTCCTCACTAACTGACGGTGGTAGACTTAGGAGTTTGAGAAATATTTTTGTACTTACACTATTAGATATATAAGTGACTAGATAGTAGCTGATGATTTTGTAGTATAAGAGATTGAGCTATTGAAAAATAACATTGGTGAGTTAGAAAATCAATTTGAGACCGGGAATTCTAAGAAAGTTCATACAGTAGGAGCATAGGGTGCAGCTTCTAGAGCTTATGAGTCTGCATTAAAAGAGAAGGAAAGAAATTTAGATCATTAGTTGGAGGGTTTCCAAACCCACGGGAAGTTGAACCAAGGTGTGAACTATTATGACATCTATAAAGACCATAGTAGGGATAGAGACTGTGACTTGAGATGAAGAGATGATTAAAAGGAAAAGAGAGATAGTTACATTCCATTTGGCAGACAAGATCCAAAATAAAAATGGAAGAAATGCTGACCAAACTAGTAAAAGGTCAAGAAAATTAGGAGAACAACCTTACAGAGATTAAGGCTGACATTTTGGGATTGACCCAAAGTTGTTGTGTCATACCACTTCTATTAAGAAATTGGTGTACTAGTTCGGGAATATGTCTGCTTAGATCAAATAGAAATATCCTAATACTATTCAAAGCAAAAAAGTTCATAGTACACTAACTATAAGTCTTTGTCTAGATATCTCCACTAATTATGTTGCCACTACTGATGATCCCCTTGTACCTACAATCGAGGAGTTAATTATTGATAGCCCTGGGAGAAATGAGACACCCGAGGTAGATTCTAAGAAATTAACATGTGGTGATGATGGTTTCGTGTATGAAAATGTCGAGGATTAGGTCATCCAGCCCAATGTTCATGCTTACCCTTATAGTGCTTTCCTTTCCTTAATATTAGTAGAAAAGGAGGAAGATCCCAGAGCAGTCACCATTTTATGTTCTATAGGGCCTTTCAATGTCAAGAATGATTTATGTAACTTGGGATCAGAAGTAAATATGATGTCGCTAGTTGTGTACAAGTTGTTAAGGATGGGGGAACTCAAACCTACATCCTTAAAGTTATTGGTGGATGACTCATCTATGAAGGAATCGGTGGGTGTTTTGTCTGATGTAAAATTAAAGGTTTCATCCTTTATGTTCCCCATTAATTTCATGTTTTATGATTATGATGTGAATTATCAAGCCCCCATTATATTGGGTAGACCCTTTCTATCCACTTGTAGAGTTTTTATTGATCTGGACTTGGAAAAGATCACCTTTAAGCTGATTTATAAGCAATTAGTGTTTGATGTGTGTATGACAGTGCAGTAGCCAGACGATATGCAAGTGGTATATGTAATAGGTACTATTGTTGAAGATGTTGTTCCAGAGGCAAATATGCTAGATATATCAGGTGTTGAGGAGAGAATAGAGGTGATAGCCTCTCGGCTACCAATTATTGGGACTGAGTCTATGACATTATATGATCAAATCCAGCCATGGTTCCAGACTACACTAGAGACGCTTGAGGATAGACTACAGTCTGTACACTAGGATGTGATGTCAGAGCTACGAGCTAAATTGTACTCATGGATAGATACTTTTAAGGATCGAGTATTCGCTTGGTTTAGTAGGATTGAGATACAAGGTCTATAAAATATTAGGAAGGAGGTGGACCTACTTAGAGCAGAGGTGTGCTCTCTCACTAATAGCCATATATTATCCATCCCTCTAGTTGTAACCCCAATTATTCAGCCATCACTACTATGTGGTCCCAGCCAGTTTCATTTATTTTGGAAGAATGATGTGGTGCTCCCCATAGTTGGTACCAAGAAAAGCCAATAGGGGGAATTATAGAATCATGACATGCCATATGAGTAAGCCCTTAAAAGGGCCACCAATAATTTGACAAACACTACATATGTTGATAGGCAGAGGCGAGCCAAGCTAGCTATAAGTAAATCTTTTCATAGTGCACCTCCACCACCATGGCCTCCGCTAGAGGATATACCCCCATCTAGGGAAGATCATGATATGGGCACCTAGTGTATCCCAGGTATTTCTTTGTTCCCTTCATTTTCTATTATTTTAGTGCATTGGGGATAGTGTACAGTTTTTATTTAAGGGTGGTCATACCATGTCGTCTTGGGTTTTCATTGTCGTGCTTCTTTTCTTATCGATCATGGTATAGTTATAGATCGGCATGTCTAGGTTCATTTGTGTCATAGTGTGTTTTGTTTCATATTCTGATATTTTTTATGTAATTAGGGGATTTTTAAGTATTAGGGTACTTATCATGATTTTTATGGATTTTTCATACCCTTCAAAAATTTTGTATATTAGAATTGTGTAGATGTATATATGTGTGAAAATTGTGGATCTTGTTTTGGCATTAGAATTAGGGACATAATAATCACTTGATAATAATTGCATGAACTAGATAGGTAGTAGCAGGTAATATTGACTCTGTGCCATGTGTGTGTGACATAATACCTAGTTCCTTTTGTGTGATAAATTCAAAATTTGTCTGGTTAGTCTTGTCTTGGATAAAGGATAGTCGTTAGGAAAGGATTATAGGTCATTTTTTATTTCTATCCACTTTTAGCCTAAATGACCTTCCATGTGTGCATTATATCCATTCGTCCCAGTTTTGAGCCTTATAACCTATTTTTCTTATTTCAGCTATTCACCTTCCTATTTATATTATAATGAACCTATTTTGTCCCTGGTTCTCCTTGGACATTGTGCATCTTAACTCAAGAAAAAAGCCTAAGCTGAGGGTGGCTATTATAGGTGTCCATAATGTAAAATGGGTGTAAAGAAGGGGTAAATAAAAGAAAAAGAAAGTAGGGCTAGGTGTGGTAGAAAAATAAAAGAAAAAAAATTGTGAAAAAAAAAATACTAAAAGGCCATACCCAACCTGAATGTGCAATACAGAACAAAAAGGGAGTTCTAAGGTTGGAATAAAATTGTCTAATAAGTGAGACACCAAAGTTAGTATAGTGCCGAGGAGGCTTAGTCACTTTAAATATCCATATGTATCACACTATCCCCCAAGCCTATATTATAAGTTGAGAAATGCCCTATAGTGATCCTAAGTTGACTATCTAAATGTTAAGGCAAGGAAAATAATGGTATTTGATATGCATTGATTGGAATGTTTTTTCAATTTGAGTATCTCTTGACCGTCCCTGCATTGACATATATTATTTCATATGAGTGGGTGGGACATCATTGTTGTGAGGGCACTTGAGTCACATTGCTAGCTATTTGCTTGTTTCGTGTAGTGTAACTTGTGTATATGAGTTGTTGTCTATTGCTAATGTAATAACCATACCTTAATCCCATTGTGTCATATTTTTGTGCTTCATTTTCATACACTATTGGTTTTGAAAAATAAGATTGGATGGGGTGTAGATATATGAACTTAGGAATCTTTTGGTTGGAAATAAAGTTATGATAGGATTAGTTATGATGGGATAAGTTATGATGGGATAAGTTATACTGGGATTATTTATGCTGGGATTATTTTTTATTGAGTATTTGGTTTGTTGTATTCAAAGTAACATGCATGGTTAATTTCTAAGAATAAATTAAGTGATTACAAAAATGCCCTCCATCTTGTTAACTCGCTTTTAAATAATTTCTTTTCAAGCTTTAAATATTTATTTTTAAAAATAAAACTTTCACCTTATTTAGCTTTAATTTTTTGTGTGTGCTTTTCCATGATTATGTTGTATGTGCTTTAAAAAAATCCTACTACATTTTATTTAGTTTGAAATAGAAACTTTCAACTTAAGTTTGTTAAAGAAAAAGAATATTTATTGTTTATTTCATTTCATTTAAACACATATCATTCATATACTATATTAAAATTTATTTTAATTGATATATACCATAATAATCAATTTTCAAGAGATTAAAAACCTATTTAATTTAAAATAAGTAATTCAACAACGGTGTTGATATTTTATTATTTTTTAGGGAATAATTATTCAAATAAATTTAACGTATAATATATTCATAAATAAAAATTTTATATATGGGTGAATTAAAAGAAATACTTTATGTATGGCAGGTCAATGAAAGCGGATAATTGGAGATAAATAAGAATTTTGAATTTTAGATTTAAATTTTTGATAAATTATTATATATTACTAATAAGTTTTAAATGTAAATATAAAATTTATGTCAAAATTATTAAGTAAACTTTTATTAAACTTCATAATTAAAATACTAGTATATATATATATATAGATGTGTGAAATGAAATCATAGATTTTGAGGGTATTTTAGTCATTGTATAATTTTAAACCAAAGAGAAATAGTCTTGGGATCGTTATCCCACCAATTGGGTGGATAACTTATCCCGGGATGAATTATTAGTCCCGGGATAAGTTATCCCAAGTATTTACAACCAAACGTATGATAAAAAGTTTTATCCCGGGATTATTGAATTTAATACCGCAAACCAAACTGCCCCTTAATGTGATGACTGACTAACTTAAATAGCTTAGGTTCTCCAAGTTAAGTATCGTTTTTGTTTTTGTTGTGTTTTGTTGCCTGAGGACATACAAACATTCTAATTTAAGGTTGTTGATGTGCAATAGAAATAAAGCACTTTCTATGGTTAAAACGAGGATAACATATGAGTTTCTAAGGATATTTTGATAGATATGATCTATTTTAGGTATGTTTTGCGGGAAACCATATTTTGGATGCTAAGTTCGTGAAAAAGGTGAAAAAAGTATTTTTGGCAACTTTTTAGAGCAATTATGGATGATTGGGATATTTTCCAGCATGCTTGTTATCAAATCATGTTCGAGAATAAAAGAAGAGTTGAAAAGATGACTCCTAAAACTTACCAAGTCAACATGTGGTCCGAAAGTTGAACTTACAAACCGCATGAAGGCAAAACAAGTACCATAAGTCAAAAATCCCAAGAGCTAACTTGCAAGATTTTTTTAATCTGATACCTACGCTCTGTACTTGCACCCAGTATCTGTACCGCAGTTCTACCTGCGCCTAGTACTAGAATGCAGGTAAAAATTGTAGGTAGGCTACCTTCTCCCGATCAGGGAGCAGGTACAAACCACATGTGGCCACCAACCTGGTTTTCTCCTATTTCATTTCGAATTTCGTTTTAGGGTCTTCTCTTATACTATACATACCCTTTAGGTAGTTTTAATAAGGATAACACACTTTTGATACTCATAAACATATTTTAATTCCAAGATCCGATTTTGATCTTTGGATTCTCTTGTATTGAATTTGGGTGATTAATCTAGTTAAGATTGTGGGTTTTCTACTTCTAATCATTGTGATTTCATCTACGCTTTCAATTATGAATATTATTGATTTCTTCACAATCTTGAGCGGCTAAAACCCATAGCTAGGGTAGTGGGAACCCTAGCAAATTGATGAAGTAGGGGAATTACTGTTGTTGTTCTGAACTAATTCCTATGAATGTATTGCTTTATCTTCAATATAATAGTTTTTTTAATAGATTGTCAATATTAGGATCTCACCTAAATTACTGATACTTATTCCATAATAGGAGTAGTGACAAGGAAAAGATAAAGACAATAGTAATTTGGAGTTTAACTATCGATCCAAGCTTCTAAGGTTCATCTTAGTAAGATAGTTAGGTTTCATCAAAAAACTAGAGACTCAAAAGGCAATAGTTAACTGGGATCAAGATAAGGGTTAGTAAAGTGACTTTTTGAGACTCAAAAAGTATAGGGTAAAATCCTTCTGCTTGTCCAAAAAGCTATAGAAGGTAACTAACTTATCGATTTTGCATGCAAGGTATCAGGTTGGATTAATAAATCACGATAAGTCTATAGAGTTGAGAACTAGGGGAAACACAATCTTATTGTTCACCAATACTTATCATAACCAAATTTGATATTTGCTCCTTGATCTATATTGCCATTCCAATACCCCATTTACTTTTCCTGTGCTTACCCGATAATGAAAGAATCTGAAATCCACAAGTCCACGTATTCCCTAAGGATTCGACCACAACCTTTGTTGGGTTACTATATTTGACAGCGACCACAATTATCTTCAGAGTGAAGGTGTAGCTTAGGCACTATCAGTGATTGAACTATAATGAGGCGACCCGCTAACATCCTCATAACTGATAGGTCTTTTTTGTTATCAAAACCTTCATAAATTTTATGTACCTAGGCATCTACTCGAGAGCTTCAAGAAGAGGGATATTCAAACTCAACTCTTTTATCATAACAATGAACTTATTGTTCTTCATATTTTTGTTCTTATGCTTCAACCTCTTAGGAAAAAGTGGGGAGGTCATGAAATAGTCTTCAATACCAGTTTATCTACTTTTCCCTTACATTTATCCTTGTCAACACTATGATCAATACCTATTAATGATAGTGTTGACTCAACATTAGTCATGAACTTCTCCAACTCTGCTTCAGGTGTCTCATAAACATCTAAATCAACACTATCATTCCTTGACTCATCATCCAAAAACATAGGGGGTCAACAATGGCCATACCACTTAGAGTAGTGAGGGAAAGACAATGATCGTCGTTGTTGGGATTTTGCACTGTATTGCTTGGAAGAGTGCCCAATTGTTGCTGATTTAAGTTTGCTGACATCTAGTAAAATTGTTGACCCAATTTCTTAATTGCAATAACATGTGTTTCTAACTTCTGGGTCAACCCTAAAATGTCTGCCCTAATATCCTTAAGGAAATTTTCTTGACTTTCCTGACCTTTTCCAGCTTTGACAACTTAGCCTCCATCTTTGATATGCTATCATGGCTGCCTTGTGAAATATATGCACTATGGTTTTCCTTATAATCATCCTTATGTATCCAGACACCATCCCTCTCTCTACTTTACTCTCTATACTTATACCTATAATGGTTCTGACCTTTGTTCCCTTGTAGAAAGTTACAATTGTCTTAAGCAAATGATTGGCCCTTGGCTTAGAAATTCGCTAACTCTCTATTTTGAAATTTTGCCTCTTTATCCATATCTGGGTCATATAATCTAGATGCCCTACGTTGCATACCCACTGCATCCACCTACTTAGAATTTATCATTTTGAAATGCTTTGTCAGCAACCAACCTCTATCCTTAGTTGAGCAACTTCCTATGCCACTATGTTATCTACAACTCTGGGCTTGTGTAACGCCCTGAGTCTGTACCCCGAATGCAACGTGGTGCTCATAATCCCGAAAGACCACAAGTTAACCCATGACTGGTACCTACTGTAATAACTGAGTAATAATACGTTATAATGTAGAATAATGGGTTGAAATGCCATAATGTTCAAATAACTGAAATAAAACTGAGATAAAGTATCTCAATACAAAAACTGAATAACTATCTGAACATCTAGTCTGAAAAGCCTCTAGCCGAACTGTCTGAACTATAGAGTTGATCAAACAATCCCCAAACTAACTCTATCTACTGAAATACTGAAAGTAATGAGATAATGAAGTAACAAAATATCCTTAAATAATGAGGACTCAATGCTAGTCTACTGCGGCTGGTTGAATCTAAATCTACCTACGCATGATCAGGAACCAGAGCATCCAAACCTATGGTATGAAACACCATAGTGTAAGAGAAAAGCATGTATCATTACGTGTGAATGTACAGGTATTCAAAGAGAGGAAGGGTGAATGCAAGTGTTCACATGTATGATCTATAACTGACTGAATCACATGAACATGGCTGACTGAGAATATATGCATGAATATAGGAGCTATAACTGAAGTTATCATAACACTAAATACTGGATTTACCGGTAACGTGGATTACTGATGTACTAATAACTAATATACTGTTACTGAGTGGATGTTTTTGACATCCTGATTCTAATGGAACTAGCTGAGTTCCGTACTGAGCTGAATGACTGTATCTGACAGTCCTGAAATCTACAGAACTATCTGAGTTCTTTACTGATGACTGAGACTGAGACACTTTCGAGTAATCATCTAACCGACATGCCCCTTTTTAACTGATTCGGGGTCCAACTTATAACCCTAATTGGAAGGGCGTCAATATTGTTCCATGGGTAAGGACAAGCTGAGAGTTACCCTCATCTGCCAGGTACTCTAATGAGAATAGTGGGACCCTCAACTAATAGGTTAATCCACCTCATCAACCCTCATCTAGCAGGTTTGATATCTCAATATACGCTGGCTACATTGTTCTGGAACACAAGGACTTTTTCTAATGATCACACCCTCTACTGGCAGGTGAGCCCTCATCCTTGGGTTTACTCGGTGCTGAATCCTACTCCCAACTGAATAGACACTAAACTGAGTATACTAGACTAAGTTTACTGAGTTCCATTAACTGATGAAATACTACTAAATTCTTTTGTCTAGCTGAGTTTACTGAGGCCTGAACTAAATACTACTAAATTTTTCCTAAATAATGAGACTGGCTGAGAGTACTACTGATCCTGACATGACTGAGATGGATTCTGTAACTGACACTGGCTCTAGGGCAACAACTAATATGTCGGGTATTAAATACCCCTAGGACTCGATAGCTTAAAGATAATAAGACATGACAATTCATGAATACTTGAAAATAGTCAACAACTCAAAATACAATTTATAAGGCATTTCATCAAGAAATTTAAAGTCGTGAACTTGCACATAAATAGGAATTCATGCTAACATGTCATAATTTCATTAAACTAATCTCATGAACATTCAATCAAACACTTACAATGCATAGTTTTATACTTTGGCATAAACAACAATGCTACACATCATGACTACCATATTAATTCATAATTTAGGGGTTTCTACCTAAGAGAATCAAAGTTCAACTTACATGCCATGGTAATATCAAGAAATACATTAAAGATTTCAACTTGAAATGCACACCACAACATCAACATGATTACATTCAAACCCACAGGATGGACATCATAACTTATGTTTTTAAAAGAAGTTTCTTGAATTCCAAGGGTGGAAAGGACCCTTGGATGAACACTTTACATACCTTATTTCTTGAATTACGACAGATTGATGGTGAAATATCTTGTATTTGATTCTTGGATTGATAGCCCTAGGTTTTATTCTTGAGGATTTTATGAATAATGATTGTATTATGCCTCTAAATGGTCTAAACGTTGTGTTATGGGGGATGAAGGGCATGGGGAAAAGACCCAATTACCCCTTGAGATGCTTCTTTTAGATGACTAAAAAATTACATCACCAACGCGTAAGTCAATGCGGTGCGTTATTGGAATCGACGTGATATCTAACGCGCCGTGCCAAGTTAGCATTGACTACTAGAATTTGATGCTGGTAGCTAGGAAAAATATTAACCAACACAATAGTCAATGTGAAGCACCAAGATCGTGTTGGTTCACTATTTTGGAATTCCAAAAGAGCTTCAAACGAAGTCTGAAAAATATAAAACTTGTTTTGGTTTACCTATTGACCTTCCTGATCATGAATTAACTCAAATATAGACATTTAAATAATATTAAGGTCACAAAGTAAAAGTGCCAACTTCTAGAGGCTAAAAATATAACTAAGTTGCAATACTCAGTTAAAATATTCTAAGTCTAGGGTCCCTTGACAAGCTTAAAGGACTGAATTACGCTAGAAATTTTGTGGGTTCTTACAATATCTCCCCCTTGGGAACATTCATCCTTGAATGGGATGGACTAAACTAAGAGAGTACAAGTAGGCTGAATGTACTTATTGGACATGGACATCTGGGATATGACTATAGGACTGATATTACTTATATACTTAATTACTATACTGAACATGCATATCTAATGCATGAGTACATAACTGAGCTGATTCATGAGTACATGAATAGGACTTTAGATAAGCTGAGTTTCTCATAATGAACATGCATATCTGATGCATGGATACATGACTAAACTGACTCATGAACATATGGCTAAACATGGAATGGTATTTGATACAAAGTTTGTAACTGAAATCTGAACATGAAACTGAATAAGCTTAGGGAAAACTATTACCTTAGGGTGAGTCTGAGTTTGCCGAAAAGAGATGAGGATACTTGGTCCCCATGCCTACTTCTACTTCCGAAGTAGCTCCCTTAACAGATTGATTCTGCCATAGAATTTTCACAAGAGGGACTTCTATATTCCTCAATTTGCGAGTCTGATAGTCAAGGAGTTCGAGTAGAATCTCTTTGAGAAAGAGGTTGTTCTGAATATCTATGCCCTCTACAGCGACTATAACTATTATGTCACCTATGCACTTCTATAGCAAGGAGACATGAAACACTGGATAGACTGAAGCTAGATCTAAAGGCAATTCAAGCTCATAAGCTACTTTGCCAAAATAACTGAGAACTTTGAAGGGATCGATATATTGGGGACTGAGCTTTCACTTCTTGCCAAACCTCTTTACTCCATTTATGGGAGAGATTTTCAAATAAACATAATTATCAATCTCAAACTCGAGATCATTTTTGTGCATATCTGCGTACGATTTTGGTCGACTCTGAGTGGTCTTAAGACTTTCTCTAATCAACTGAAATTTTTTACGATATCGAATACTAGGTCAGGCCCTACAACTGTGGCCTCACCCACTTCGAACTAAGAGACTGGAGATCTGCATCTGCTTCTATAGAGGGCTTCAAACAGAGCCATCTGAATACTGGAATGATAGCTATTATTGTATGCGAACTCTATCAAAGTCAAGTGGTCATTCTAACTACCTTTAAAAGCTATTGCAAAATCTGGTAGAATATCTTTCAAAGTATGAATGGTCATTTCTTCTTATTCATCTGTCTAAGGATGAAAGGTCATAATAAGATAAACTTGGGTACTAAGACCCTTTTAGAATGCCTTCCAAAAATAAGAGGTGAAATGGGTACCTCTATCTGAGATAATAGATAGTGAAACACCATACAATCTGACCAACTCCTTGATATAGAGTTTGGCATAATCCTCAGCTAAATAAGATGTATGAACTGGAAGGAAATAAGCTGATTTGGTCATCCTATCTACGATAACCCAAACTGAATCATGCTGATGATGATTACGAGGCAAACCCATCACAAAGTCCATGTTCATTTC
The DNA here is from genome assembly GCF_002878395.1 of Capsicum annuum. Lineage (NCBI taxonomy): Eukaryota > Viridiplantae > Streptophyta > Magnoliopsida > Solanales > Solanaceae > Capsicum > Capsicum annuum. Next base: position 41,886,152 of record NC_061118.1, on the reverse strand, counting down.
TTCCCATTTATAGGTGGGAATACTAAACTATTGCATGGACCCACTAGGCTTCTAATAATCAATCTTAACCTACTGATATGTTGAGAACTTAGCCATACACTTTGTAATGTCTCTTTTCATCACACTCCACTAATAGATCTCCCATAAATCATGGTACATCTTGCTGGCCCCTGGATGAATAGAGTAGCGTGCACCATACAATTTTGTAAGAATTTACTGCCTCAAGTCATCTACACGTGAACACACAGAAGACCCTGACAACACAATACACCATCTCCCTCTTAGGAGAAAACCTCTACCTTTTGATCTCTAACTGACTCTTTCAACTTGACTAAACGGGGATCTCTATCCTATTTTTCCTTTATTTTGGAAACTAGAGATAATTCTGAAATATTCTAAACCCACACATTACCTTCTTCTGAATTGACTAAGCGGACACCTAGTTGGGCAAGCTGATGAACTTCTTGAACTAACCTCTTCTTACTGTCCTCAACATGAGCAGCACTACCCATAGACAGTCTACTGAGAGCATCAGCCACTACATCAGCCTTGCCTGAGTGATAAAGGATACTCATGTCATAGTCTTTCAACAACTCTAACCACCTTCTCTAATGGAGGTTTAAGTCTTTTTGAGAAAACACAAACTGAAGGTTTTTTTGATCTTTGAACACATCTATATGCACCCCATATAAGTAGTGCCTCTAAATTTTTAAGGCAAACAATACTTCTGCTAACTGGAGATCATGAGTCGGATAATTCTTCTCATGGGGATTAAGATATCTGGTGGAGTAGGCTGTGACCTTATTAAGCTGCATGAGGACACCACCCAAACCTACTCTGGATGCATCATTGTATACCACAAACCCATCCAAACCATATGGAAAAGTCAAAACTGGAGATGAGGTGATTTGAGTCTTCAAATCTTGAAAACTCTTCTCACATGAATTTAACCACTGAAATTGGACTTTATTCTATGTCAATCTAGACATAGGGGATGCAATAGACGAAAATCCCTCAACAATCGCCTGAAATAGCTAGCTAAACCTAAGAAACTCCTAATATCTGATGGAGAGATGGGTCTGGGCTAGTTTCTCACCGCTTCAGTCTTTTGGGGATCAACCATAATGCCATCACCTGAGATGATATGACCAAGGAATTCTAGTGATCTTAGCCAAAATTTGCACATTCTAAATTTGGCAAACAACTCATGATTTATGAGAGTTTACAATACTATTTTGAGATGGTCACCTTGATCATGCTCACTACGGGAATAAATAAAAATGTCATCTATAAAGACTATGATGAACCTATCCAAGTACTGCTTGAACATACAGTTCATCAAGTCCATGTAGGCTGCAGGGGAATTAGTAAGACTAGAGGACATGACTAAGAATTTGAAGTAAACATATCAAGTTCTAAAATTTATTTTGGGGATGTCACATTCTCTAAATCTGAGTTGATGATAGCCTGATCTGAGGTCTATCTTAGAGAAGTAACTGGCTCCCTGAAGCTGGTCAAACAAGTCATTGATTCTAAAAAGGGGATACTTGTTCTTGACTATGACCTTATTAAGCTGACTTAGTCTATCCACATTCTGAGAGAATTGGCTTTTTTATGTATGAATAAAATTGGTACATCACACGAGGACACACTAGGTCTGATGAATCCCTTATCTAAGAGATCCTTCAATAATTTTTTAATTCCCTGAGTTTTGTAGGTGTCATTCAGTATGATGGAATAGATATGGGATGAGTGTCCAGATAAAGGTCTATTTCAAAGTCAATTTCCTTTTTAGGGAAAACTTCAGGAAGATCTTCTAGAAACATATCTGAATATTCATTCACCATTGGAACTGACTCAAAACTGGGAGTTTTTAAACTAGAGTCTCTGACTCACACAAGATGATAGACGCATCTCTTAGATATTATTTTTCTTGCCCTTAGGTAGGAAATAAGTTGACCCAAGATGGCTGAAGTACTACCTCTCCACTTTAAGATAGGTTTATTCAAAAACTAGAAATGGAAAATTTTGTTTCTATAGTTGACAAAGGCATAGCTAGAATAAAGCTAATCCATGCCTAGAATAATATAAAAATCGATCACCTCTAATTCGACTAAGTTTGCTGAAGTGACTTTCTGAGATATCATAACCTGATAGTTCTGATATACCCACTGGGCTATAAAAGATTTACCCCCTGGGGTAGAGACTGGGAAAGCCTCTACTAGAATTTTAGGACTAACTCCAAAATCAACTGCTATATAAGGAGTAACAAAAGACAAGGAAGCTCCTAGATCTAGCAAAGAATAAACATGTATATGAAAGATCTGTAATGTACCAGTGATCACATAAGAATAATTTTCCTAATCCTGTTGAGACTGAAGAGAATAGAGTCTATTTGGAAGCTATCCACTGGTTGCACTGGATTTGGCACCCTGCTAATTCGGGCGACCAAACTGAGTCGGAGCATGGTTATGCTGACCCTGAAAACCTGACTGAGAACAATCTCTGACTCTGTGTCCTGGCTTTCCATATCTAAAACTCACATCACTGCCATCCCTGCAGACACCATGATGATTTCTGTCGCAAGTCTGATAAAAAAAATTGGTTCAGGCACTGCTTACACTGCCCTCAGGTTTTGTTCCTGATGACATATCTCTATTTCCATCTCTGAATTTTAGAATTGGAGCACTGGCTGAGGATGGATGTTGAATTGAATATTTCAAGTGGAAGTAAGAACTGGTCCCACCCTCTGACTTAGGCTGAGCAAAGTGGAAGCTACCCATTCCAGCTCCTTTATTCTGCTTTTCTCTCTCCTTATTCTTTTGCTCCTCTATCTATTGAGAATGGATCATCATCCTAGCCAGGTCTATCTCACTAATCAATATTATGGTCCAGCACTCTTTGACCACACTATCATTCACTCCAGACACAAACTTGCTTATTTGGGATCTACTATCTACCACCATATGAGGAGTATATCTAGCTAATTATGTAAACTTGAGAGAATACTTTCACTGTAATATTTCCCTGCTTTAGATTAATAAACTCTAACACCTTAGCTTCTCTCATCTCTAGCAGAAAAAATCTATCTAGAAAAGCAGTGGCAATCTCCTTCCACTCTATGGGCCCTGCATCTACAACCCTCTTTGCTTTTACTTTTTGAACCAAGTATGAGCCACATCCTACAACTGATATACAGCTAACTCAGCACTCTCACTAGCTGTCACCCCCATAATATCAATAACCTTCTGTACCTGATTAAGGAATTCCTTCTGACTTAGACCCTATGAAAGATGGAGGGTTCATTTAGGTGAAGTCCCAAATCCTGGCTGCTACAGTATTAGCTACTGGGTTGGCTATACCGAGAACTGGAAATTCATTCTAAGAAGCAACTGAATTAGCTAGGGTGGTGAAAGATGCTCTAAACTCAGCATGGGAGACATGCTCACCCAAAGGATTTGGCTGATTGGGCTGAAGGGCTGACTAATCTCCCGTTCCTCTTCCCTGAGTCCTATTTGGAGGTGTTTTCTATATATGGAAGAGAAACTTGGATTTAAAAGAGAGTTTATCAGGAGCTCATGCTCACTCGTGCAATATGAATACTAAAAGAAGGGAAATTATTCCTAAAACATCGCGTAGCATCCTGTCCTTAAGTATGGCACACTACACACCCATGCATAAGACTCTACTAGGAGCGTCTTTAAGACTTTCTTGGACACTATTGAACCTTAGGCTCTGATGTCAAGTTTGTAATGCCCTGATTTTGTACCTTGGACAGTACATAGTACTCATAATCCCGAAGGACCACAAGCTAACCCATGACTGGTACCTACTGTAATAACTGAGTAATAATATATTATAATAATGAATAATGGGATGAAATTCCATAAGGATCAAATAACTAAAATAAAACTAAGATAAGGTATCTTAATACCAAAATTGAACAATTGTCTAAACATGTAGTCTGAAAAGCCTCTAGCTGAAGTGTCGGAACTATGGAGCTAATGGGACAATACCCCAACTAACTCCATCTACTGAAATGCTAAATCTAATGAGATAATGAAATAAAAAAATATCCTTGGATGATGAGAACTCACTATAGTCTACTGCTTCTGGCTGAATCAGAATCTACCTGCACATGATCGGGAACCTGAGCATACGAGCCTATGGTATAAAACACCATAGCACAAAAGAAAAGTATGTGTCAGTATATTTGAATGTACTGGTATGCAAAGTTAGATAGGATGAATGTAAACGTTCACATGCATGAACTATAACTAACTGAATAACATGAATATGGCTGAGTAAAAAATACATTCTTGGATACAGGAATTGTAACTAATGTTATAATAATACAAAATACTGAGTTTATTGGTAATATTGATTACTGATAACTAATGTACTGAAAACTGATATATACTATTATGACTATTTCTGATAGTCTTAACTCTGATAGAACTAGCTGAGTTCTGAATTGAGCTGAATAACTATCTGACAGTCCTAAAATCTATAGAACTATCTAATTTCTTTACTGGTGACAAAGACTGAGAATGCGGGAAGTAATCATGTAATCGACATGCCCCTTTTTAACTGATTTGGGGTTCAACCTGTAACCCCAGTTGGAATGGTGTCAATATCGTACCACGGGCAAGGACAAGCTGAGATTTACCCTCATCTATCTGGTACTCAAATGAGAATGGTAAGACCCTTAACTAATAGGTTAGGCCACCTTATCAACCCTCATTTGTCCAGTTTGATGTCTCAACCTTTGTTGACTACGTAGTTTTGAACACAAGGACTGCTTCTAAGGATCACACTCTCTACTGGTAGGTGATCCCTCATCCTTGGGTTCACTCAATACTGAATCCTACTCCCAACTGAACAAATACTAAACTGAGTATACTGAACTAAACTAGACTGAGTTTACTGGGATCCGTTGACTGATAAAATAATACTGAATTTTCTTGACTGACTGAATTAATTGAGGCCTTAACTAAATACTATTGTGTTTTCCCTGAATTTTGAGACTTGTTTAGAGGACTAATATTCATGACATGACTGAGATAGATTCTATAACAGACACTATCTCTAGTCACACAACTAATTTGTTGGGTATTAAATACCTCCAGGACTCGATAGCATAAAAATAATAAGACATGAAAATTCTTGATTACTTGACAATATTCAACAACTCACAATACAATTTATAAGGCATTTCATCAAGAACTTGAAAGTCGTGAACCTGCACATAAATAGGAATGCATGCTAACATGTCATAGTTTCCTTAAACTAATCTCATGAACATTCTGTCAAATACTTACAAGGCATAGCTTTATACTTGGGCATTAACAATAATGCAAATACATCATGACTACCATATTAATTCATAATTCAGGGGTTTCTACCTAAGAGAATTAAAATTCAACTTATATGCCACCATAAATCAAGAAATACATTAACGATTTCAACTTGAAATGCATAACACAAAATCAATATGATAACATTAAAACCCCAACATGGACATCACAACTTATATTTTTAAAAGAATTTTCTTGAACTCCAAGGGTGGAAGGGACCCTTGGATGAAAACTTTACATACCTTATTATTTGAATTTGGAAAGATTGATGGTGAAATCTTTTGGATTTGATTCTTAGATTTATACCCCTAGGGTTTTGTTCTTGAGGATTTTATGAATAATGATTGTATTATGCCTCTAAAGGGGCTAAACATTGGGTTATGGGGGATGAAGGGCATGGAAAAAGACCCAATTACCCCTTGAGATGTGGCTTTTATATGACTAAAAAACGAGATTACCAACATGTAAGTCGATGCAGCACATCGATGATATCTAACAGTTGTACAAAGTTAGCATCGACTAACTGGAATTTGATGCTGGTAGCTGGGAAAAATATTAACAAATGCGATAGTCGATGAGACGCGCCAAGAACGCGTTGGTTCACTGTTTTGGAATTCTAAATGAGCTGCAAATGAAGTCTAAAAAATACAAAACTTGTACGGGTTCACCTATTGACCTTGATGATCATGAATTAAGACAAATATATACATTTAAAGGACATTAAGGTTTCGATTTAAAAGCACCAACTTTCGGAGGCTAAAAATATAACTAATTCATAATACTTAGCTAAATATTCTAAGTCTGGGGCCCCTTGACAAGCTTAAAGGACTGAATTAAGCTAGAAATTTTATGGGGTCATATAGTTTGTTGGAAGCTCTTACAACATAAGTTCCAGTGCCTCTCTCTGCCTCCTAAATACACCACCCTCAGTTGGTGCAAGAGATCTAATCTAATATTATGATGCTACCTATCAATGTAGGCACATGAATGCTCCACTAATATCTACCATAGCTTTGGAATTGGTGTAAAGGGATCGATAGAATATTTTAAGTAAGTTGGTTCTTTTAATTTTATGATTGGGTGCAATCATCAATTTATTCTTAAACTAAATGTATGCTTCATACATTGATTCTGAATGCAATTTCCTAAAATTATGTATCTAATCCTTCAACTGCAGCATTTGGATAGAGGGAAGAAATGGTCTAGAAAATACTTCCACAACTTGTTCCAAATGGTAATAAACCTACGTGTAAGTTCCCCTAACCATAACGTAGCTTCACTAGTTATAGAGAAAAGGAACCTTAGTCTAAGAGCTTCCTGATCCTCCCCAGGTATAGTGTATAAAATGCAAATTCTAATAAAATTAATGAGGTGCATGTTTGCGTCTTTAGTCGGAAAGCACACAAACACATCTTTCTGATTCAATAAATAGATCATAGAACTAGTAATGTTGAACTTCACACCTTGTGGCAATGCCGAAGGAATGATAGCTCTTGTCTCAGTAGGCTCAACATATCCCACTCAACATATCCTAGGTCCTCTTCTGGATTATTATATGGAGGCAATACTAATAGGCTGGGAGTACATAAGATCTACCCCTAACTTTATCTCGATTTCTATTGAGTTCTGCTGGATGATGTGATCTTTATCTCTACCTTACAAGCTCTACCTCCTAAGCTATACGATCAACATTTGTATTCCTCCTTGCATTAGCAGTATTTACTTCGGCTAATAATTTATCAGTGGTTTATACAATCATCTCCTAAATTGCATTGGGAGGATGGGGAGACAAGCCAGATGTATTATCCTTAAGCCCTTCAAGATAACCTTCATATTGGTATTTTGACATCCTATAATTTCTTTGTAGGATTCTCTTTGCCACAAGATCAAATGGTAGTAAGGGATTTTCATAAATCCTATTGTTAGGCATACAACTATGTATGCCCCAACAAACACAGAAAAAATAAAACCCAAAAACAACAACAATCGATAACTCCATAACTATATTCCAGTGTAACGATGCAAAAAATTTTATGTCACCCAAGAATATACATCCAAGAAGTATAAAACGGTTGAAGTTAAAATATAGTAGCCCAAATAGGTTGGGTTCAAACCCATATGGAATAGGATAGAAATATCTCCTAAGCTTGTTGAAATCACTGGGAAGTACAAAAATAAAAATGATAGGATTTGCAGTAATCAGTAAAAGTAAAAAGATTTGAATGCTTTTGGTTATAAAAAATTTGAAACAAACACTAGGATTTTGTTCCCCCTGGCTTCTAACTCCTTAGGTTTATTACGATCAATCCAACAATCTCACCGCTTTGCATGTAGAATCTGACAAATTATGTGTCATCAATAGTCTCTCTACATCCTTTGGTGAATTGCACTTATCTCTTCTTGTTCTAAAAGTTTCACATTACTAACCCTTGTCTTGGAACCCAGATTAACTATATCCTCTCAATTTTAAGATAAATAGATGAGGGTTGATAGACTCGAAACACCATTATGGTCTTCTTTTCCATTCTTTACCTATCTCTTGAGTTAGTTTCAAATACAGGTAGGTTTCTAACATTTGTAACAGCTAAGAAAGCAATCAAAGTGAAGAAAATCACAATACATAAAGTAGCATTGATCTAGAAGGATCTCAAACTTCCCCTACTTTGTTATCCTTCAATAGTTCCCACAACTCTAGCTAAGGGAATTAGTTATCCATAGTTACCAAACAATCCAAAGAATCAATCTTACAGTAATAGATGAAGAATATCCAAAGTCGCTAATCAATTAATCAACCAAAAACCAAGAACACAAGAATCCCAAGATCAAAAGTCAATCTTAGAATCAATATGTGATTGTGAATAGTATGAGTGGATAAAAAAACTAAAAGCATGATAAAAGTATTATAGATTACATAAAAACCCTTCAATCAAAACCAAAACAAAATAGGACACTTGGATCAGTGGCAACATATGATGCTAAATACAGGCTGTAGATGGCCCCTACGCCGTGTGTGTGGTCCTGCATAGGTGATAGGAAAATCTTCTTTTGCAACTTTTCTAAACTTTTGGCCCTCTGAAACTTGGATTTACACTTACGGTACTGTAGCTGGCACCAACAGGGCATAGGTGGTCCTTCATAGGTGGTAATACCAAATTCTCAACTTTTGATTCTCTGAACTTCAACCTCCTGACACCTACTCTAATACCTGCGCCATGTAGGTAGCACCTACACTAGGTAGGTGCCAACGTAGGGAGCCCAAACTTCATCTTTTAACTTCTTTTCTTCCTTTTTAGCTCCCAAAACATAGTTTCCTACAAAATAAGACATAAAACATATCATATCTACTAAAATAGGCCTAGTACTGACAAATTTCTTGGTTTTAAGCATTGAAAGTGTCATGAAACCATGGCACATCACTTATGACTTTGACTTACACATAAATTTTATTATTTTTCATCCATTATTCCATGTTTCTATCTTTTGACAATACATTCCTGATCAGTCTCATATACTTTTAAGGGACTCAATTTTATTGGATAAGCATTTGACCTTCGTAATGGATCTTGTTTACATATTAGTAAGGGATGTCAGGCGGTTGTGATCTAGAGATATTTTAATAGTTAATAGTGGAGACACTATCTAGTGGAGAAGGCTATTTAGGAGATAGAGACTAATATGTGAGCCCAATATCTTCCCTTGTTTCTAGCTTCAGGTATATCCTAACCCTTTACTTTCATGAATAAAAGTTTTTTTAGTTGTGGATATTTTAAGGACAATCTATGTCATTTTTAGCATTTTTGCTTATTTCTGCTATTTAGATCTTTCCTATAGCTTTCCTAAGTCATTCATGAATTGCTGGAGCTAACAATTTAGTTACGAAGCAGTTCATTTAATTTTTATAGCTATTTCCCTATTTTGATGTCTTCATTGGTGAAGATAGTATACCAGGTAGAAACTTTAGTTAAACAACCTCGCATGTTAACTTTTATAGTTCCATCAGCTTTGCAACATCGATCTTAGTCTATAGAGACCTTTGGTTTGGGTCCTAAAGATTTTGGACTCATTTCGAGCTATTATCTGGAAATTGATAAAAATGGAACTTAAGTGTAGGACCTACTTTTTGTCAAACAACATCGAATGAAAATTTCAACCATGCCACTAATTCTGAAACATCAAATTTAATTAGGTAGTATAGTTTGTTTGCATTCATTGAATTTTGGATGAACCTCGAGAGGTTGGTGAAGACTTGGAAAATTTTAAATCTTCAATTGGTGCACTCAACTAGTCCATTCACTTAAATACCCTTCGGTCACTTAAGAGAAAGCCGCTTGAGTAGCCATATGGTAGCTTAAACAACTAGGCTTTCCCAACAAAAGGCCACTTAATAGTATCTCTCATCTCTTATGTAAAGGTTGCTTCAGCAATATGGGTTCAGGCAACAGATATCACGAAAGTGGCCCTTGGCCGCAAAAGTGATGACCACTTAGGTGGCCTAATATTTGCTTAAGAGGCACTTGGATAGCCTTTAATTCCCCCTTTCCCTAATTTTTCTCCCATTTTCACACAAGTTTAAGAGTGTAGAACCCTAGTGAGTCTGGAAACTTGGGAAAAAAATTAATAGGTGATTTTGGGGTATTTTTGAGCTTGAATTACTTGTTTATTCTTTGAGTTCTTGGTAAATTTTCATTTATTTCATGGTTAATTTCTCAATTATTTCTCATAATCCCTAGATTATTGGTAAGTTAAATTTAGCACCATTTGAGATGTTAATTTGCACATTCTTGAGGGTAAGCATTCATTGAGCTTTGAGGGACGTATTGACAATTTTAGAAGTGCGATTTTGCAATTGGGCCCAACATGGGATGTTTTCATAATTTTGGACCCGAATAAAAAAAATACAATATGGGTATCATTGTTCTTGCGATGATGAGTAGATTATCATTTTGATTGTGTGAAAGTATTGTAATGACCCTTTGGTCATTTTCTACATTTCCACTTATTTTCACAATTAGAACATTCCTATAGCTGCTCTAATTTATTTACGACTTGATAGACTGACAATTTAGTTACTAGGAAGTTTGTTTTGTTTTTAGAGCAAATTTCCTTATTTAAAGTCTTCACTAGTTCAAATTGGCTACCAGGCAAAAACTTTAGTCAAATGACCTCAAATGCTTTTTTGACTGTTCCAATAGCTCCAAAATGTTGATTTTAGGCTAAGTAGACATTTAGTTCAGGCCCTAAGACATCTGAGCTCATTTTGAGCTATTGGTTGGAAGTTAAGAAAATAGTAAGTTGGGTATCCGACCCATTTTTGTCGAAACTTCCTTGGATGGAAATTTGGATTATGTCAATGAGTCCAGAATATTTAATTTGAAAAGGTAGCATAGTTTATTTGCATATACTGGATTTCAGGTGAATTCTGAGGTATTGGCGGAGATTTAGAAACTTCCAAGTCTCAGTTGGTGCTGGTGCACTCACGTTCGTGAACCTCTAATCGCGTATGTGTTCTGGCAAGCACCAGCAAGTGTTATGCATACGATATATTTAGTTGCGTAAGTTTCACCCATGGTATCATGTCCAGTATCATGTACATGATGTTTATGTCACATATGTGACTTTTGCATATTTGGCCAGATATTTTCTAAGCGACTAACAGGTTATGTATATGATACCTGTTTACTTGGAATGGGTATAAATACTCCCTTCAGCCTATGTTTCACTTTTCTTACCCATCTCCATCATATTTAAACCCTAAAAAGAGAGAAAGCTTTGGGATTACATTTGTGGGTGATTTTGGGGCTTGGATAAGGATTAATTATGCAATCCTCCTTCAAATCCACAATAAGCTTTTAATATTTTCATGGTTAATTTCTCCATTTCATAGAAAAATCCTAAAGGCTTAGTGTCTTGATTTTAAGCACCAATATGGCTCGAAAGATCACTCATTTTTAGGGTAAATACTCCTTGAGCATAAGGAGACGTTGAGTTGATTTCGGAAATATGATTTTTGTAAATAGGGCCCACATGGGATTTTTGTATAATATTGGACCCGAATCACAATAGTGCATTTTGGTATCATTTTTGTAATTTTGATGAGTAAATACCTAGTATATTCCTACCAAGTAGGGTCTGAGGAGGTTAAGTGTACATAGTCCATACCACTAGCTCCAATGTGAGATAGAGAGGCTATTTTTTATATGACCCTCGACTCAAAATAAAACATTCTAAGATAAGAAATAATGATAGTAGGAATAGTAAAAAAAAATAAGATACAAGAGTGGGCATATTAATAGCAGATTCATCAATCATTCTTTGGCGCTAGGTAGGCTTGGTTTAGCTACTCATATATTGAGTTATATCCTAGTATAATTGTTATATTATTCTAGATATAGGGTAGGATTTAGATATTAGATGTGTGAATTAGGATATTTGGGTTAATTAGACCCTTAGGCTACCTTGAAACCTTAGCTACTGAGTGGTTAGTGTAGTTAGTCATGGCTTAGGTGAATGGAAATTCCTTAATTACTCAAGGTAGGTGAAATTGCCTAATTACTCATGTTAGGGTAGAATTGTTCTTAATTGCTTAAGTTAAGGGAATTTCCCTAGTTGCTATTGTTCTAAGTGAGATTACCTTAGTTAATCGTGGTTGGGGAGGACTCATATCCTAGGGCTAACTATGGATATTTGATATCTAGGAATGAAATTAGATACCTTAGTTTGGGGTAGAAATTGCCTAAGAGAATCTTCAGGGATTAAGAGCGGGATCCTCCGTCCCAACTTAGGCAAAAACTTATGATAACCTTAAAGACTCATTTGAGTATGACATACTCTTATTAGTGGTAGATTGACCCTTGAGAGGGTTGAATATTATTATTTAGTATGTTAGTTGAGCATGAAATAATGGATGCAATTTTTGAGTGATATTTATGATATTACCCTTATGTGTGATTAATGGTATAATTTATAATTATGATTCATGACTTATGGATGTGATTATGAGTATGGCTTTCGAATATGATTAATAACATGGTTGATATGCTTAGTTCTATAAATATGGGTATGATTAAAGGTTAATGGCTCATGTGAATGATATGGCTTATCTAAATAAAATGTGGCTAATAGATATGATATGGCTTATATAGATAAAATATGGTTTATCGATATGATATGGCTTATATATATGTATGTACATATATATATATATGTATATATATATACATGCATATATATATATGTATACATAACATTGCTCATGGATGTTATATGGCTCATAATTATGATTCTACTCGTAGATAGTATAATGCCTATTAATGTAAGAAATGGCTTGTGAATATAATATGGCTCATAGAAATGATGTGGCATATAGATACGAATATCGGCCTACAAATATGGTTATTAATATTAATTTTGATATTCTTAGTAATTATATTTATGAATAATAGTATTTATATGGTCTCCGAATATGGTTAATAATACGACATATAGACATGATTATTGGCAAGACCTACAGATATGATTATTTATCTAGCTTATAGTCATGATTAAAGGAATGATCTATAGCTATGATTTATTGGTATAATTTAGTGGATTTGGCTTATTGATATGGTTCACTAATATGGTTCATTAATGTGGTTCACAAATATGAGTTTTGATTCAAGTTCATTAATTGTTAATGGTATTGGTAATATGAGTTTCGATTTACATCCAGCAATTGTGAATGATAATGGTAATGTGAGTTTTGATTTGAGTTTGGCATTGAGGGTTTCTCACGATGTGGTATGGAACAGATGGATTCTTGGTTATGATATGGTAATCAGTAAGTTATAGTTATGTGGTAGTTTACTTTTCTTGATTGTACTCTCCAGGCTTTTGGGGGCCTGCATGGGGTTATTTACTTTTCCACACTTATTCGCTCATGGGGGCCAAATCCATAGCTCTAAATATATGATTGTTATGTTATCATTATGATTCAATTTATTTATGTACGTACAACAGTGTTGGAGCTTATTTACAGGTTTTCCCCTTTTATCTTGACTTAGTTTATGTTACCTTATATTTTATCGTGTTTATATCACGATTTAGCTTAGCCAGCCAGTGATGCGTACGGAGTACCCATGGTTTTTGTACTCATACTACACTTTTGTACCTTTTTATTACAGATCTAATTACTAGTTGTCGCCACTGATTCATCGATCATGTTGTACTGGATTTTTGAGTTAGAGTGATCTCTTAAAACTGAAGTTGCCCCATTTTCCTTCTTATTATCTTTATCTAATCTTTATTTCAAGATAAATTGTATTGACTATACTAGAACTTATTATGTGTAGCAGTAGCTCTTGTACTAACTCTACCAGGTCGTGGGATGGTTTTCTTTTTTATGGCTACCTTTCAGGCTATATTGCCTTGCTTAATTATGAGTTACATTATCTATCTTGCCCTTTTGGGGCATTCACCACCAAAGAATCCAATTGCAAATAAATCCAGGATACGGTTTGGCTTCCTACTTATGGGTAGAGTAGGTGCCATCATGCCTCGCAAATCGAGTTGTGACAATTGTGGGAAATCTTTTTAAAAGAGGAAAGCATAGATTTAGCAGATTTCACCATGCTTTCTTTAGTATCTAGGTAGGCTAGGCTTACTATTATCAAAGATTGGGTTTTGTAATATATTTATGATAATGTGGCAGATATGGGTTGAGAATGCAGTCTTGGAAGTATATTCAGTGTATTTGGAGCTCTTAACCAATTAAGGAACCATGATTTAGGCATAATTGACTTAGTTAATCATTCTTTGGGTAGAATTACTATCCTAGGACTAACATGTTGCTTATTTAATATCTAGTACTGAAACAAGAAACCTTACCCTCATTTGGGGTACAATTTACCTTAGAATGGAATTTGAGGATTAGAAGTGGGCACCTCTAGCCCACCTTCGGCCAAGACAAATATTAGCTCCTTGTATATTTTGTTGGCATGTTACACTATAAATATATACTTATATTTTGGGACTTGAGAAGGCTTATACAGATTGATACTTGGGAGATGCTATCAGTTTCGGTTTGAGTCTAGTGATTTATGTTATTGAGTTCTGATTCAACTTTGTCAGATTATGATATGAGATATGATTCAAGTCCGGCATTGCTAGTTTATTTATGATTGTTATAGAACTGGTTTGAGTTCGGTTATTTCAGTATGGAAGAATTTTATGGTTATGATTTTGAGATATGGCTATTTTGGTTATTACTTTTATTTTAATTGCACCCTCTGGCTTTATGGGGGCGAGCATTAGGTTATTTACTTTTTCGTGCTTATTGGCTTTTGGGGGACGGTCTTATAGTAATAGTTATGCTTTCTTTCATGTTATTGTTGTTTTAGTTATTTATTTAACTATTGGAGCATTATTTTAGATTTTCCCTCCTACTTTGACTTAGCTGATTTATGTAACATTTTTACTATATTTATATGATGATTTAGCTCAATCGGCCGATGATACCTACTGAGAACTTGTAGCTTTGGTACTCATACAATGCTTATGTACCTTTTTGGCGTAGATCTAAGTACTAGTGGCCATTGTTTCACTTGAGATTTGTGCGGGTCAAAGATCGGAGACAAGGTGATGTCACGACCTGAGACTACCCCTAATCTAACTTGGTGCTTAAGGTTATGAGTAACCCTTAGCTAACCCATGATTTGGTATAATCTATAAATACAAAAAGAAGAAAGTACTATGCAAAAGTCATTTTGAAACGTCTGATGATCAAAAAAATATCAAGTGTAAACGAAATGCATCACCGGAAAACACATCTAATTGTCTGACTGTCTAGCTATTCAAAAGCCTCTAAACATAATGAGTTGTTGGGATAGGTCCCTGACTAACTCTAACTAACTAAAATAGCATGAAATAAAATACTGGAATGAATAACTAATAATATAAATAGTCCTCGATTAATGAGGACTCGCCAATGTTGCATCTGAGTGGAATAGGAATGGACTACTTACGATCTGGGAAATGAGCGTCCAAACCTATATTATAAGATAACATAGTGCAAAAAAGATTATGTGATCATTACTTTAAATGTACAAGTATGTGAGATAGAAGCTAGCTGATATACATACATACTGATCATGAATACATGAACATGAAAAATTGAATGAAAAACCAAGTATAAACATGTACTGAAATAATCTAAATAACCGGGTGACTGAGATACAGAACACTTGGTCATGCAAACCTGAACTAAACATAATCTAAACAACTGCACTAAGGACTATGGGAGTTAACTACAATCGACATACCCCAATCTGAGCATATTGAGTTCCAACTTGTATTCTAAGTTTGAAGGGTATCGATACCTTTCCAAGGGTACCAACACTGGCAGGAGTAGATCCACTAATCTGATGTCCTAAAGGACTATTGTGTCAAGCCTATACTGTCGGGTGACCCCTATGAGGGTGTCAAGACTAAACTGATGGGTGACCCCTCATAACCTACACTGGCAACGTAGTTCTAGAACTTAGGGACTGATACTAATGACTCTACATATCTGACAGGGGATTTGTTATACCTGCATGCACCAGTGCTAAGTGTACTCCTAACTAAACGACTCTAAAGTTTAACTAATTAATAAACTGAATAATGATATGCTCAAGTCATGGTATTCTAAGATTAATATTGTATACATAATTGAAGGAACATGAACTTGTAAATTGATGCAAGTTTAAAACCTGGGTATCGGTTGTGCATAACCCATTAGCATAGACTAATACAATTGATCATAAATGTGGTAAAATTGACCATAGTATGGAAAATCATATTTAATTCTCAACATGTCGATAACAGATTTTGATATGGACAATGAAGATTATCAAACAAATGAAAACACAATTCTCATGAGGGAACATATTTTCATGGTACATAATCCAAACAACTAAGAGAAAGAGATAATAAAATTTGTATTTAACTCGAAACTCTATAAAAAGGAAAAAGGGGTTTGCATTTATAAATTTTGGAAATTTCTGATGACTCAATAGTTGAAAAGAGCTCATTAATGAATGTCCCAAATATCCAAAAATAGATGCCTTGGTGAAATCCTTCAAGTTGACATTGTTCTTGGGAAACCCTAGTTTGCTCTTGAGAAAGAAGGGAATCAGTTTAATTTTCTAAGAGAAGAGATTTTTGAAGTTATGAGGTGTTAGGTTAGTTTTAATCCACCAATAACTGATATATATATACTATGCTAGGAAAGAGAACCAGGTTTAGTATGCATTTGAAATCACAACCATGATCGTGTACCTTTACAATCATAATCCACCTACAGGCAATATGGTTCCATTGTTACCCTATGGACGGACCCCAGTGCATGTAGCCATATGAATTAGAGATATCATAGGTGGCTGGGGATTCTCTTATACCCTTGGCTCTCTATTATACATATGTACATATATGTACTTGGGGATTCCCTTGTACTCCATAAGTACATAGTACTCAAGATGAATTCTCATGTCGGATAACATGAGTTTCCAATGTCAACCTTCCGTACTCATACCTTCACAGATAGCTATCACAATCATTTGTTATTGTCCAATTAAAACATTTAACACATAAGCAAACCACCAATACCATAAGTCAATTATTGAGGTATTAGAAAGTGGTATCATCATATAGACTATATCTCGCAAGCAATGTCATTACCTTGCACTTAAGGGGATTCCTAAGTACCCCACAGACTCCATTATAAAAATAACTTGGGAGATTCCCACGTATCCTGCAAGGTTTCTATTATAAGTTCACTTAAGGGATTCCCGTGTACTCCACAAGGTTTTCAAAACCATCCTTAATCAAATAAACATTTATACGATGCATTAGTCTCAAGAAATAAACCAAATCATGTAAAAATGCATACACCAAAAACAATTACGGAAGTGGGTTAAGTTTATTACAAATTCTCATTCCAAAACTATCAATTTGGGTTTTATGGACATCAAGGACTTAATCAACCATTTAAAACCAACCAAACCAATTTTGTTCCACTACCATATCATGCAATGAAAGGTTTTCAATAAAAGTCAAACTTGTGACAACCATTCTCATATGCATTTTAACAAATATGTTGAGGGCATATAATTTCTAAAACCAAAACCAAGAACCTATTAACCATTTCTATATATCCACATGTTAAACCAACATAATAACATGAAAAAACATAAATAGAACATGGGAAAACATTATCCATCCATTATTAACCAAAACCCCCAACATATATTTCAAAACCAACAAAAACCTATAATGATGCCATGAAAACCATTAAGTAAAACATGCTTTTAGTTTGAACTAAAAATGAGGGAAGAATAGCATGCCTTATTTATGAAGTTTCATGAAAATAATCTAGTCTTTAAGCCTCTAAAATAGCACTTGAAGAAAACTCTAGCCCAATCTTCTTGTGAGAGCTTAGAGAGAGTTTTAGGAGGTTTTGGTCTTTCAAAAAGTATGTTATACGAGCCTACAATATGATTTAATACATGAGGAATTAAGGGTTTTGGGGTGACAACTATCCAGAATACCCTCAGCTTAAAAGATAAAAAATGAGGACAAGAGGGTACGAATAGACCTACCAAACCATACCCACAACATATGAGTTTTACCCTCCACTTATACCCTAGGAAGCAAGTTGGACTCCAACACTATCCAACATATGACCAAAAGAGCAAAATCATATACATAGCATACGATTTGTACCCTTAAATCATACATTAGGTAGCCTACCAAGGGCCTGACACAGTGAGAATCATACAAGTCCATAACCTATCTCATACTATCAACATACACTTAGTATGATGTCCACTCGTACCTTCAACAAAAAAAACCAAAACTACATTGAATAACGTACGACCAAGATCCCTAAACCATACCCACATCATATGACTAGTAAGCATAAGTTGTATGATGTCCAAAGAGTTCAAACTCAAGAAATTTCTAAGGGTCAAAACACTAGTTGTTGCATATTCTTACTTGTTGATTTGAACCAAACTCTATTGTAGAGTAAAATATATTTCTATTAAATGTAACATTCATTTCTAGGGTGTTTTTGAGCATTACTATGTAGAACTTTCCATTTTATTAATTTATATTGTGATCGCTTTCATATGTGTATCTATTTTCAAGCCTTTTTAATAGGTATAAGTAAAGTTAGGGGTCTATAAAAATATCCTCTACACTTCTATAAGGTAGAGGTAAGGTCTCTGTATATTCTACCCTCCTAGACCATATTTCTAGGATTACATTGAGATGTTATTATTGTTGCGGTCAATGCACCCCACCCCCTACACCCTTATTATAAAAAACAAACATCAATAAAAAAGAATTTTTCCATCTCACATTAGTTGTTATATTTTGTTACTCAAAATAAAAAAGGATTATATTATCCAAAATCTCTCAAAGCCATTCACTAGACGCCAAGCTCGGGAACTTTAAATGATGCAAGTCATGTTCATAAAGAGGGATGTATTAGAGCAAGTTCTATAATATTCAAAGTATTATAAGTTAAAGATTAAATTAGGAGATCAAAAGAGAAATAGTGGGATGCCAAGGAGTGATGACTCACTTGGAGATAAGTTAAGGGCTTGACCAACTGCCAAGGGAGCCATTAATAAAAGGCCAAGAAGACCCCTCACTATATAGGGGTGATGACTTGGTTTAAGATAAGTCACCACCCTGATTGGACATCCCATGAGTTGTCAAGGAGAACTAATAAGGTAAAGACATTGTCCAAAGGTGGCGGGTGGAGTAACGGTTAATCACCCCTTGGTGGACATTCAACGGAGCCATCATGAGCAACGTTCCCTAACTTTGGGATATTTTTATAATTTGTTATGGGTCACTTTTTGGTCTTTGTAATTAAATATAAATAGTATCTTATAGGTATTTATTTGCATAGTTTTTTTTCTATATTGATTAGACCGAACACTAGGGGGTGTGATTAGAAAGATTTTATTGAATATTATCTTAGAAATAAGGGTTTCGAGGGAATTTGGATTCCTTCTTGGTCCACATAGATATTAGGTTATTGTTGATGTTAGAATTAGAGTTTTTTCAATTTAATGTATTTCGTAGTTCCTAATCTTCTATCTTTTTTATGTGTATCTACATATCTTCTTCATATATCTCTTATTTTTCTAGTTAAATCATATTTTTGTAATTTAGTTTGTATCATTTGGTACCAGAGCTGAGCTTACCATCATTTCTATGATTCTTGTCTTGGGTTTGTTATCATGAAAATCACAAAAAAAAGTCTAAAAATGTTTATTGGGATTTGCAAAAATTTGAGCTTTTGATTTTGTGTCTGGTTTGTGTTTCAAGTTCTCGAATCTTGTTCCCTAGTACTATTTGAGTCAAAATCTGAAATTTGAGCTTATTTTGGTAAGAATAGAGTGTTCCACCATTGTTGCATCTTGATTTTGAAAATATCTGAAGTGGGTTCAAAAATCTTAAAAGTTTGGGTGCATTTTTGTCCTTGAAATTAATTGGGTGTGTTTGGGAGCTTGAATAGAGCTTGTCTATCGAATTTCATCAAATTTCAAGTTTGTTGGATTAAGGGTCAAATTTTAGATTTTCGTAATGTTATTCATATCTTGTTGAATAAGAACACTCAAAAGTTAACGTTTCAATAAAAAGGGTAAAGGAAAAATGATTTGTACTTGTTTATAACAGATAATATTCCAAAGAGAGTACAAAGGGCCCATAGGAAATTCCTACTTGGAGGAATTGATGGCCTAAGTGATGATTAGTTAAAAAACTAACGATCACTAACTTTATCAGTCACTAAGAGTGAGCTTAAGCCATATTTGGGATAATCCTGAAGGCTCCCCGGATGGTCAGTCGCACCTATAACAGTTAATCACATGATTAGTCACTTAGACAAAGTTGGAATCCCATTATACATAAGGAGTAACGACTCCCCTAACAGCCAGTTACCTCAAAGATGGTCAGTTAATTGATCTGTCAACTAGAAAATTTTTTGCCAACTCATTTTAAATTCTTATTTTCATTTCTGTAATTCTAAATCTTGACAATATAGCCTCGTGGATCAACTGTCTCATTTCCATGGGAAGGATATGAATACTAGCTGAGTTCAAGAGATAGATATAGTGGTCTAGGGTAGCTCTTTCTAAGGAATTTCTTGTATCAATAGATTCTGCTCTGTATCCCGAAAGGAAATGCAATAATAGAGAAAAGATTTTAACTTCACTTGGGGCCTTTAGGAAGATCTCCGTCCCCTCCTAAGGATGGTTCTTCTTCGGGTGCCGTGGTTCGAAAGAAGGAAAAAGGATGTTGCATCTGGCGGTTCATGAACCAACCATAGAAAGTCTTTTTACACTGATTGACATTTCTTATATTTTAAGAGTTGCTCCCAGGCACGCAGACCGAATCATTGTTTACTTGATTCCAACACTAATTAGCAACTAGTAATCAACCTACTTAGTTTTGAATTAGTTCTTAAGTCCAATTTCAATCCTTATCCCATTTCTTTTGTGCTTTTATAATTTTTATTTAGTCATAATTTCTTAGTTACAAGTCCGTAAGAAATTTCTTTGAGTCCTTAAAAGAAGAATCCATTTTGAGCAAGATTAGCAATCAACATCTTAACTAGCATTGAAGTATAAGCTATCCTTCAACATCGGCCGATTCAATTTGAGGTATACAAGGTGTGTAGAGTTGTAAGGTTAGTTTCCTAAAGTTAACTTGTTTGTTATTTTTGGTGAGTGTCTTTATTGAATCGGCACAATGGTTCGGGAAGGTCAAACACAATAATGTATGGATAAGAATATCATAAATACAATCTTAGCAGTAATTGAATCCTTTAGTCAAAGAATAGAATCCATGAAATGTCATATAACCATACTATAAGGAAATGTGTCAGGTATAGATGGGAGAATGGTTAACATGGAGGGTTATCTAAAATCCACCTACGTCAAAACTACCAATATCCTCTAATGGGAATGTTCAACACACATCCACTACCATTTCCACTGAACCACTTCACTAAATATATAATCCACCAACACAAGCTCAAAACCTTTTCACCCCAACCACTACTTACCCACATAATTGGAACCCCATTTGACCACTCCAACCCTAATTCAACCAATTTAACAAATGTGATCAGTTGATAAATTCTACAAGTCACCGCCAAGATAAGTAATCAAACGAATAAAGTTCAATACCGCAGTATGATTGTTCACAGTGCCTTAACCCTAGGTTTTCATCCATTTTTTGTCCAAAGTCTTTACTTTCATGCAATATTTTAGTTTTAATTTTAGTTTACAAACTTTTAAAACTCTTTTGGATACATTGTACCACTTTAATCTTAATAGGTAAACTTGAATTAGATAGTTTTTAATTCAAGTCTCTGAGGGATAGATATTCAGCTTATTTAAGGCCACTGTATTATTTGGAGAGGCCATATACCCTTGAGTATGGGGTTGGGTGAAAAACTAGGCTATGAGTCCACACAACGACTTGTAAAGTAAGACTACAAGTTGTGTGCTGGACTCATAACCAATGTAACGAATTCTTGGTTGAACACCATTGTTACTTCGAGTCCCTCCTAATAACTCGTAGTGTCTGATTACGAATCATGGAGTGGAGTCATGGTCAATAGGATAAAATTAAAGTTTCATTTTTTGTGACTATGACTACTCATATGAATCATAACACCTGATTACAGGTAATCACATGATTCATAGCTACTAGCAGCTAACTATCACTTAATGGGAAAATTATATAAATTCTTCCCACGATATCAATTCGAGGTGAGACTTATGGCATTGGAAATCCAACTCATTCGCCTACCTTTTCAGGGGTTTAGAGATTAAAAATTTAGGGTATTACAATATATCCCCCTTAGGATCATTCATCTCTAAATGAAGTTGTCTGAGATGGGGTACTAGGAAAAACTGAGATCATGCATAGAACACTTATAAGTTGAATCATGACTAACTATCTAAATTTGAAACATGATGCGTGGGCTGAACTAAAATGATAAATTCATGTTATAAAATAAGGATGGATGGATAGCTGAGATAGAAAATAAGAGAATTAATTTATTAAGGAAACTATTACCTCAAGATGAATCTATATTCAAAGAGAAAGGATAGGGGTACTTGGCTCGCATATCAGCTTCTGCTTCCCAAATAGCTCCCTCAGGTGAATAATTTCTCCACAGAAAATTCACTAAAGCAACTTTTTTATCCCTTAACCTACAAATCTTATGGCCAAGTATCTCAACTGGTACTTTCTGATAGGAGAGTGTAATACCCCATACATTTCTAAGCTAGAACACAAATCGTTGTTCCTACATGTGAAACCTCCGATCTTATAATTCGTATTTGAGCACATGACTTACCATGAGTATCCTAGTGAGAAGAAGCTTATGATGTGTTAAATTTATTCATATGAGTCACTTAAGGTAACACAAGCTAAGAGTTTTTGAATCCATCAAGTTTTAGTGTTCAATTTCACAAGGGTCATCTTTGAATGAGAATAACTTGATAAATATGTGGTATTCTTGTATATTTCGACAAACCAAATTGAAGAGAATAGGATTAGCTTTCCAAAAATACATATTTTACCAAAATCTGACACTTGAGCAAGAATTTATGGCTTTGAAAAGGGGAGTGCATCGCCTAACCATTCGCACATGGCTACTGGAATGGGTATACAATAGGTTGTGTGATGCATACCCTCAAGTGTGTGATAAGGTGTGCGACGCATACCTTAGCTTATGCGATAAGGTGTGCAGCACACACCCTAGCATATCTGATGAGGTGTGCAATGCATGCTTAGGGTTCCAGTAACTAAAACACTCCATTTTTGAGTTATTTCGAGAACAACTAAGTCTTTTAACACTCTTTACACATCCCTAAACTTAACCTTACAAATTAAACTATTCCTAATCACATTATAACCCTATTATCAGTTTAAGCATATCATCCAAGAGCACGATAGGAGCAAAATAACTAGGGTGACACAATCAAGATTAAAGGTCCAATCGTTCAACATTTTCGTTACCATAAAGATATGTGGGGTTTTTCAACAAGAACACTCTTTTGTTCTTGTGCCCAAAGTTGCTTTTCTTTTACGATGATTACATGATTTTATACTTTTTCTGATGAATTTGAAGTATGAATTTATACATTATATTGCTTTCATAAGAATGTTGATATGGTTTTACATAAAGCTGAACTTTTGAGATTTAAAGTGATTTATATATATGTATATGATATAAAGCGTAAATCTTAAAGGTTTTATTGTGATATTGATATATGGGTCTTTGAACCCTATTTGAGATTGTTATTTTTGAGAAATCATACGTTATAAGCATATTGAGAATTGAATGAATTGACATGATGTAGAAAGATTTGACCTTTCTAGTTGTGAAAGAGTTGATTTTGTACCCAAGTAAGAAAAAAATTCACATAATTTTATTGAATTATTATATTAGGGGTAGCATATTGGATCCTAATACAAAGTATTAAATTATGTAAGGTGGATTTTCTTTTAAAAATTCTGAGCTAAGCCTGGGAATACTATTTAGCACCAAGTGGGGAAGTGTGGCACTTCCCTAGAACTACGTACCCCTGTAGAATGTGAGCCTGAGGCTGATATAGTGATCACTAGTGAATGAATGAATTATTAAAGTCCTACTCTGATGGCAAGGATAGAATGGCTCTCCCCAACGTCGGTTGGACGTTGGACTCCATGTAGTTTACATGGTTTATGTCGGTTATGAGAAACTCCCATAATGTGTCTCTACTCTATCTAAGATAAGTGTGTATGGTTTGAAAACTATGATTTCTTAGAAAGTTTCTTGTTTTCAAAATATTGAAATGTATGCTCTAAAGAGAGCTATTTTAAGACTTGATTACTTTACAAGTTTGAAACCAAGAAGAAAGTGAATTGAGAATTTATTGTAATGACTCACTTGTTTTACTTTACATGTATTATTCATCCATGATTATGATCATTTAATTCAAGGTAAGTGAGTCATTTACATCAGCATGTATGTTTTTTATAAATATTGTGATATTTGATTATTGAAATTGGACACACACACCCATATACTCAGTAAATTTTCCATGGTACTAACCCACATACTCGTATGTGGGCTATATTTTCTCATAATGTAGGTTCAGCTGCTCAGTCCTAGCGTCGATAGTGATTCTCGAGCACATTGACCTACATCTTTTTCAGTGGTGAGTCATCATGATTAGAGGACGTGTTATTCAGACTTTTAGTTTCATTATGAGTTGATTACTTTTGTTCCTTTGAGTTCGAGCCAGTTGGGGTCTGTCCCAATGGCTCAATAGTAAATTAAGTAGTGGAGGCTTGTCAGGCTGGATTTTTTAGAGTTGTTAGAGGTTCCATATTTTGTTACTTTTATAGTACTTATCCGTATTTTATTTAGGCTTGATAAAATGTGTTTTCATGATATTTCTTTCAATATATTTATTTAAGTGTTTTAGATATGTTAGCAGGCTCAAATTGTTAGCTTGGGGGTACTTATATCCTTAAGCACCATGTGACTTCTCAGGACCCATTTTTGGAATGTTACAAACTTGGTATTAGAGATTAAGGTTTAAGAAGTCCTAAGGAGTCTAACAAGCCGTGTTAAGTAGATTCTTGATCAACGGTGTGTAGCACGCCACATCTATGAGCAAGAAGCTAAGAGATGTTTTAGGAAAAAGTTATTTCTTTCTTTCAAGTCCATTGTGCTTAAACTTGTCTCTCTTAGATATTGATTTGTGCTCTCTTGCTTTAGAAAATGCCTCCTCGTCGAGCTCATAGAAACAACAATGATTAGAAACCTCTGCTTGCTGATCCCTTTAATGTAAATATACCCCACGCTGATTTTCGGGTAGCCTTTTATGCACTGGCCCAAGATGTCACCGCTAATTTTTAGGTAAATCAGGCCCCAGTTCCACCTCAGCAGGGAGGTGAATTAGCTGCTGGTAGAATTCATGATTTCTTGCAGATGAATCTGCCGAAGTTCTATGGGTCTAAGACAGGTAAAGACCCATAGTTATTTCTTAAGAAGGTGAGGAAGATTATGCAGGTAATGCACATATCTAAGAAAGAAAGTGTTGAGATGGCATCATACAGGTTGAAAGACATTGCTCATGACTGGGTTGTTGCATAGAAGAAGGAGAGAGAGGAGGGCGTTGCCCTTATGACTTTTGAGGTATTCGAGGATGCATTTTTGGTTAAGTTCTTTCCATTGGAGATAAGGGAGGCAAGCATAGAGGAGTTTATGAATTTGAGGCTGGGCTCCATGACTATTAAGGAGAACTTCTTTAAGTTCAACCAATTGGAAAAATATGCTCCTAACTTGATTGTTGATGCTCGCTCTAGCATGAGCAAGTTCATGACAGGTATTTCGGGTTTGGTATTAAAGGAGTACAGGACTGCTATGTTAAATAGGGATATACATCTTGCTTGGTTGATGCTTCATGCCTAGCAAATTAAAGCAAATAATCTCAGAGAGAGAGATACAGTAATAGGAAATAAAAGGGCTAGATCTGAGCAGTATGATTATGGTCAGACCAGGTCTCATAGAGGGAATTGCCCTCAGTTTTCGAGTCATTCATTTATGCCAGCACCGTCGTCAGCTAGCGCTTCGATGCTTGAAGGGGGCAGGAGCAATGAAATAAGCCATCTATGTGTGGGTCTCATCATAGTGTTAGTAGTAAGCCTAGTTATCCTTCGTGTGCTAAGTGTGATAGGACCCATCCAGGTGAGTGTTGGGGTGAGAAAAGAGGCTGATTTGGGTTTGATGACCTGGGTCATAGACTTAGTGTGTGCCTTTATGCTAAGCAGGGGAAAAGTGATATTTGTACTTAGAGTCAGACTTTTAGTGCTCCAGCTCTGGTAACTTGTCCAGCCCCTACTCAGGGTACTTCTTCTAGCCCCACTGGCAGTCAGCACCAGAACATGTTCTATGCTTTGAAATCCCGCCAGGAGCAGGAGGACTCTCCAGATGTTGTTACTGGTATGCTCTGTGTTTTCCATTTTGATGTTTATGTGCTTTTAGATCCTGAGTCAAATTTTTATTATGTGACCCCACTAGTTGCTGTGAACTTTGAATTGCATCCCAAAAATATTCCTGAGCCAATCCTAGTTTCTACCCCAATAGGTGAATCTGTTGTTGCCCAGAAAGTATACAAAAAATATTTTGTTACAGTTCTTCGTAGAGTCATATTTGCTGATGTGATGGAGTTAGACATAGTGGATTTATATGTTATCCTGGGTATGGATTGGATCTACTCTTACTATGCATCTATAGATTATCATACCTGTATGGTAAAATTACAGTTACCTGGTGAGCCAGTTTTATAATGGTCCAAAAATTTTGTATCCCCTAAGAGTTATTTTATCTCATATCTCAAAGCCATAGAGCTTAGTTCCAAAGGTTGCATATATCATTTGGTAAGAGTCAAGGACACTAAGTCTAAGACTCCTACTCTGCAGTCAGTCAACATTATTAATTAGTTTCTTGACGTATTTCCAGAAGATCTTTCAGGGATACCTCTCGATAGAGAGATAGAGTTCGGGATTGATCTTCTTCCTAACACCCAACCTATTTTTATTCCACCCTACTGTATGGCACCCATGAAAATTAAGAAGTTGAAAGAGCAACTCAAAGACCTGTTAGACAAAGGTTTTATAAGGCCTGGTATCTCTCCTTGGGGTGCGTCTATACTATTTGTGTGGAAGAAAGATGGTTCTTTGTGTATGTGCATTGACTATCGTTAGCTTAACAAAGTCACTGTTAAAAACAGGTACCCCCTTTTGAGAATAGATGATTTTTTAATTAGTTGCAAGGTGCGAGTTATTTTTCCAAGTTAAACCTTAGATCCGGCCATCACCAACTTAAAGTAAGGGAGTGTAACATCCTGAAAATAGCCTTCCGAACCCGCTATGGTCATTTTGAGTTTCTTGTCATGTAATTCGGGCTAACTAATGCCCCCACAGCTTTCATAGGCCTCACAGATCGAGTGTTCAAGCCATATCTTGATATGTTCGTTATTGTGTTTATTGACGATATTCTTGTATATTCCCGTAATAAGGATGACAATGTAGACCATCTCTGAATCATCTTGCAAACTCTTAGAAATCATCAATTGTTCGCCAAGTTCAATAAGTGTGATATTTGCCTAAGGTAAGTTACGTTTCTAGGTCACATTATTTCTTCCGAAGGTATTAGAGTTGATCCCCAAAAGATAGAAGCTATAAGAAATTGGCCTAGGTCTATCTCTCCATTTGATATTAGGAGTTTCTTGGGTCTAGCTAGCTATTACCATCATTTCGGTGAAGGGTTCTCTTCTATTGTGTCTCCCATGACTCGATTGACCCAAAAGAAAGTAAATTTTCTCTGGTCTGATTTCTCCGAGAAGAGTTTTCAGGAGTTGAAGACTCGACTCACTTTTTCCCTTGTATTGACTTTGCTTGATGGTATATATGGTTTTGTGGTATAGTGATGCTTTAAGATTGGGTTTGGGTTGTGGATTTATTCAAGGGGAAAGTTATAGCCTATGCTTCTAGGCAGTTGAAACCTCATAAGAAGAACTACCCTACCTATGACTTAAAGTTGGTTGTTATAGTGTTTGCTTTAAAAATTTGGAGACATTATTTGTATGGTATGCATGTAGATGTTTTCACTGATCACAAAAGCTTGCAGTATGTGTTTACCAAGAGACAATTGAACGTTAGACAGAGGAGGTTGTTAGAATTGTTAAAAAACTATGATATGAGCATGTTGTATCATTCGAGCAAGGCCAATGAGTGGCAGATGCCCTTAGGAAGGTGTCTATGGGTAGTGTTTTGCATGTTGAGAAAGGTAAGAAAGAGTTGGCTCATGATGTGCACCATTTGGCTAGGATGGGTGTTAGGTTGCTTGATTCTGCTGAGGGGAGTATGTTAGTTCAGAGTAGTTCTGAATCATCCTTATTTTTAGAAGTAAAGGAGAAGTAGGATTAGATGCTAGCTTTGTCAGACTAAAAGAGTCAGTCAAATACCACAGGGTAGAGGTTTTCTCCCAAGGGGGAGATGGTGTGTTAAGGCTGCAGGGTAAGTTATATGTTCTGAATATTGATGAGCTAAGGATGAGAATCATGGCAGAAGTGCATGGCCCGCGGTATTCTATTCATCCCGGCGCTACCAAGATGTATCGCGACTTGCGGGAAATCTATTGGTGATGTGGTATGAAGAAAGATATAGCTAAGTTTGTGGCGAAGTATGCAACATGTCAGCAAGTTAAGGTTGAGCACTAAAGACCTGGTGGTGTGATACAAGAGATTAGTATTCCTACTTAGAAGCGGGAAGAGATTAATATGGATTTCGTGATTGGTCTACCTCTTTCACGATGCCATCAAGATTCTATTTGGGTTTTTGTTGATAGACTGACTAAGTTAGTGCATTTCTTGCCCATGCATACGTCCTATTCAGCTGAGGACTATGCTCTATTGTATTCGGGAGTTAGTCAGGATTCATGGAGTTCCCTTGTCTATCATTTCGGATAGGTTTACTCAGTTCACTTCTCAGTTTTTGAAGGCTTTTCAAAAGGGTCTAGGCACCTAAGTTTATTTGAGTTCTGTGTTTCACCAACAGACGGATGGTCAGGCCGAGAGGACCATCAAGACTTTGGAGGATATGTTGAGAGCATGTGCTCTAGACTTCAAAGGTAGTTGGGATGAGAATTTACCACTAATTGAGTTTGCATATAACAACAGTTATCATGCTAGCATCCAGATGGCACCATTTGAGGTTTTGTATGGTAGAAGGTGTAGATCACCCATAGGCTAGTTTGAGGTGGGTGAGTCTACTATAGCTGGGCCTAACGTAGTATTTGAGGCAATGGAGAAGGTGAAATTGATTAGAGAGAGGTTGAAGACAACTCAGAGTTTCCAAAAGTCTTATGCAGATGTGAGGCATAGAGACTTGGAGTTTAAAGTGGATGATTTGGTGTACCTGAAAATTTCACCCATGAAGGGGATGAAGAGGTTTAGGAAGAAGGGGAAGCTTAGTCCCCGCTATGTCGGTCCCTATATGATCCTAAATTGTGTAGGAAGAGTGTCTTATGAGATTGAGTTACCTGCAGAGTAGTCAGTTGTTCACCCTATCTTTCATGTTTCCATGCTTAGGAAACACGTTGGTGATTGTGTTGTTGTAAATCCTTCAGAAAAACCTGATGTACAAGACATTCTTTCGTTTGATTAGGTTCATGTTGATATTTTAGATCACCAAGTCCGGAGACTAAGGAACAAAGAAGTTCCCTTGGTCAAGGTGTTGTGTCAAAATCAGTCAGATGAGGGTGCTACTTGGGAAGCCAAAGCAGATATGCGATCCAAGTACCCGCACCTCTTTCCCACAAGTTCAGATCAAGCCAAAGGTATCATTCTTTCTTACTTCAATCCCTTTCTAATAAATTTGCAGCTGTATAGCCATTTCTACTATGAGTTCATGCATTCTATGAAGTATTCAAAAGTTTAGAAAGAAGTGGAATCCGTTTAGCAAGATGTTTCAGTTGTGTACCCTTGGTTTTTCACCGTATTCATAACCTATCAAGAGTCATTCGAGGATGAATATCCCCAAGTGAGAGATATTGTAATACCCCGTATATTTCAAAGCTAGAACACGAACCGTTGTTCCTGGATGTGAAACGTCCAATCCTGTAATTCGTATTTGAGCACATGACTTACCATGAGTATCCTAGAGTGAAAAAGCTTATGATGTGTTAAATGTATTCATATGAGTCACTTAAGGTAATGCAAGCTAAGAGTTTTTGAATCCATCAAGTTTTAGTTTTTGATTTCACAAGGGTCATCTTTGAACGAGCATAACTTCATGAATACGTGGTATTCTTGTATATTTTGACCCACCAAATTGTAGAGAATTGGATTAGCTTTCCAACTATACTAATTTTCCTAAAATCCGACACCAGAGCAAGAAGTTATGGCTTTGCAAAGTGGAGTACGTCGCCTAAGATATCACCCATGGCTACTGGAATGGGTGAGAGATAGGTTGTGCGACGCACACCCTCAAGTGTGTGATAAGGTGTGCGACGCATACCCTAGCTTGTGCGATAAGGTATGCGGTGCACACCCTAGTATATGCGATGAGGTGTCCTTATCGGCGCACACCCTAGCATATGCGATGAGGTGTACGACGCATACTTAGTGTTCCAGCAATGAAAACACTCCATTTTGGAGTTATTTCAAGGACAACTAATTCTTTTAACACTCCTTACACATCCCTAAACTAAACCTTACGAATTTAACTATTCATAATTACATTATAACCCTATTATCAGTTTAAGCACATCATCCAAGAGCACGATAGGATTAAACCAACTAGCGTTACACAATAAAGATTGAAGGTCCAATCTTCAACAATTTCATTACCATAAAGTTATGTGGGGTTTTTCACCAAGAACACTCTTTCATTCTTGTGCACAAAGTTGGTTTTCTTTTATGAAGATTACATGATTTTATACTTTATCCTATGAATTTGAAGTATGAATTTATACCTTATATTGCTTTCATGAGAATGTTGATATAGTTATACATAAAGCTGAACTTTTCAGATTTAAAGTGATTTATATATATGTCTATGATATAAAGCATAAATCTTGAAGGTTTTATTGTGATATTGATAAATGGGTCTTTGAACCCTATTCGAGATTGTTATTTTTGAGAACACCAAGTCACCAATATCAAACTCATATTGAATACTAGTGTAATAGTTGTTATTGTAAGCAAACTCAATCAAAGGCAAGTGATCATCTCAAATACCCTTGAAATTGATAACGTAATCCCTCAATATATTCTCTAAGGTCTGAATGGTCCTATCTGCTTGACCATCTGCCTGGGGGTGAAATATTGTACTTAGATGAACTTGGGTACCAAGACCTGTCTAAAAATCCTTCAAAAAATGAGAGCTCAAATGGGTACCTCAATCTAAATTAATGGTCAACGGGACTCTGTATAACTTTACCGGCTCCTTGAGATAAAGTATTGCATAATCCTTAGGAGAATATGAAGTATTGACTGGCAAGAAATAGGCTGAGTTAGTTATTCTTTCATAATAACCCAAATAGAATCATGATAAAAATGCATAGGAGGTAACCCTATAACAAAGTCCATATTCACCAACCTTAACCTGCTGAATTTGAACAGTTAGCAATAAATTATGCAATATCCTTCTTCATACCATTACATCAATATACTTTTCGCAAATCGCAGTACATCTTAGTGGTTCATAGGTAAATAGAATATCGCAAATCATAAGCCTCTACTAATATTAGCTGGCATAATTCACCCATTTTCGAAACGCATAACCTGTTCTGACTATGAAGTACATCATCCCCCCATGAAAGAAAACCTCTACCTCGTGATCTTGAGCTGCCTCTTCCAACTTAACCAAAATAGGATGTCTGTCTTTCTTCTGTATTACCTCATAAACCAAGGAATATTTTGAACTATTCTAAACCTATACACCACTTTCAGCCAAATCAACCAACCAAACACCCAATATATCAAGCAGATGAACCTCATGGACTAAATCTTTATTATTATCCTCCACATGAGTAACACTCCCCAAAGACAATTTACCAAGGGTATTGGCCACAATATTCGCCTTACCTGGGTTATACAACATACTTATATGATATTCTTTAAGCAATTCTAGCCATCTTCTCTGATGAAGATTTAGAGCTTTCTGAGTGAACACATTTTGTAAACTCTTCTTACTAGTAAAATAGTCAGCATACACCCCATAAAGGTAATTCCTTTAATTTTTTAAGGAAAAAACAATTGTTGCCAACTAAAGATCATGAGTTGGGTAGTTTATCTTATGAAGTTTGAGCTCTCTAAAGGCATACATTATAACTTTTCCCTGTTGCATCAACACACAACCAATACCAACTTTGAAAGTATCACAATATACTATGAAACCATTTTATCCCTCAGGTAAGGTCAAAATTAGAGTGAAAGTGATTCGTGTCTTTAACTCAAAACTCTTCTCGCAAAAATGGGACCACTGAAATTTGACTTTCTTCTTAATAAATCTAGACATATGAGAAGCAATAGAGAAAAATACCTCAACAAATTGTCTAAAGTAACCGACTAAACCTAAGAAACTCCTGATATCTGATGGAGAGATGTGTCTCAGCCAATTTTGTAATACATTGAAATTTTGAGGATCAACTCGAATGCCATCACTAGAAATGTTGTGGCTAAGGAAAGGTACTAATTTCAGCCAGTTGTTGAAATAGCAAATAGATAGTGTTCCTTTTGCGTCTACAAAACAATCTTCAAATGGTCTACATATTCACCTTCACTGCAAGAATAGATGAGGATGCCATCTATGATGATTTTACCACTCATTCACACTCAATATTCATGTATATTACCATATTTTTTATGAATAAATAGGGCATAATTTTGATTGAATGCACTAATATCTATATTTTGTAGGAACATAGTTGATGAGATGGGAAAATGTTGATTGGAACTGATAATGATAAAAAAAAGGCAAGAAAGTGCAGTTGAAGACTTAGAGCGCGAACTGGCCTCAGTTACTACAGTCATGGTCAGAAGACCGTGATTGTAGCAGTTTAGTAAAGTCAATTAACTACGGTAGAAGACGGTAATCATGATCTCAGTAGCCACGGTTGTGGACAAGCCTATGCGATCGCGGCATGGCAGAAAATTAGAGCCCAAGTGCAGAATTGTAAATAAACATGGCAGATCCCAAAGTTGACAAAAAGACTCAAACCCTAATAATTCATCACATATTCCATCTTCCCAAGTTGTTAGGTTTTGTACTTGAGTTCATATCCTCCATAGTAGGAGAAAAAAAATATTGTATAAATTTTAGGTGAAGAATACAATGGAGTAGCCTCTAAGTGGCGGAATAGCTCACTTCCATTGGAGATTTGTGTGAGTCCAAAGTTTGAAGTAAAATTCACTTAGTCTTCAATAAATAATTTCAATGGAGATCATGGGTATATCTTAGCTTATTTATCTTATGTGTATCTAGATCTCCCTCTTGGGGTTATGTATGAATAGGAATTAAAGTGTGTATGGTTTGTTTTTATCAGCTTCTATGTAGTAGTTCAGGTTGATCGGTTTTATTTTTTCTTGTCTAAAATCTAACTGGGTGAAATCCCCAAAACACCATATGGGTGAAGTGGGTCAAAGATCTAAAATCTAAAAAGCTCAATGACATCTTCGAAAGAAAGATTTTGGGTAAACTTTAGGTATCTATATCATCCTTGAAAGAGGGATGTAGAGACCAAAGCAATGGTACAATTATGTGTTTAGTTTTATAATCTATCACTATCTTAGATATAAGGATGGTTGTGGAGTTAACTATACCATGGGTATTATCCTAGAAATAGGGATGCCTAAATTGACGTTATGTTACCAATTGTCAAACACACCCATTAGGTATCCAAAAGAATCAATGGGTGAAAGTTTGGTGTTTTGTTGAAAGACTACCATTAAAACCTATAACCGAACATGCCCATATTTGACCTATTAATAATGAACTATTAGTATCCATGTGTCACTTCCCTTAATAATACATAATCCCAAGATCTTTGCCTAATTGATAAAACTTTAATTATTCATAGCCCCGAATTTATACTAGAAAAAACCTAAAAAGAAACATTAGTGTTGATACTTATCTCCCCCATTTTTATCTTTGAGTAATATTGGTTTGAATTTAACAAGTATCCATTATTTTGAATTAACTTGATTTCCACTCAAATTATTCTTCATGGATTCAAACCCTACTCCAAAGTAGGGTAAATATATTGATGACGACTACCTTGAACTTAAATTGATGTGTAAGTTGAGCATTATTGAAAATGGCATTATTGCCGGGGAACTATTTGGCGTATTAAGTTAGTTTGGAATTTTATATTTACTTGCTTGAATTCAAACTTTTAAATATTTTTTTTTAATTTTCTTTTGTTTCTTGTGTTAGGTAGATCTTCATTTTACATTAATTTTATCTATGGCATCTTCCGACAAATTTGATTTTGGTAGTTGGAAGTTCTATCTTAACGATCCATGCCCATATTGTGACGAACCCCACTTTTGGAGAGATTTTAACTATGCAACCCAAAGAGACATGGAATTACCCTCTCGATCCTATTTGAAGTTTGGTTGTTCTTTGTGTGGTGGTCAAGATGGACATTAGAGTGATTGCCTAAATAGCCCCTCCCCCTATTATAGTAACCGAGTTGTTAGTTCTTCTTTTGAGTTTGATAAGTCTTATGATAAGGAGAATAAAGTACAACATACCGTGTCCACTAGTCTTGAAGCAATGCTTCAAACAATTTTGGATTGGGTAACTACAATGGAGGAGAATGTGCAAGCCATGCATCAATACCATGAGGCTTTTGGAAGGGAAATTATTAAGATAGAGGAAATGGGCAAGGAAACAATCCTTGCAAATATCACTACAATGCCCATTTCCAAAGAGGAGAGGTTAATAAAGAAGAGAAACCAAGATATGATGATGGACTTGGTAGATAAGACTTATCGGTTATTTCCCAATCAATTGAATCAAATAGGGAAAAATATGCCAAAATAAAAGAAATGGTACTAGAGTCAAAAGAGGAATCAAGGCTAATCTCTTATGATGACTCTAGTTCATTTTAGGGTGAAGGTGTTATTAAGGATGCAACTCCAAAATTAGGGGAGAGACGTCACTCAAACTATTTTTCAACTTTATGCTTAGAGGGTATGATAGCAATCCATCTATTTGGACAAATTATGGATTTTGGGGAAGAGGCATGTCATCCTTGTGTTCACAATCGCAGAACTAGGACCTCAATCGCGGTTAAATAAGTTTAAGTGACCTTCCAAATGCCATTTTCTCACACGCACCTTTCTCAAAATTTCCTCAAATTCTATCAAATTGTTGGCTTTTAGTTGAGTTTCCAAGTGTTATTCCAATCGATTTGCATCATCGAACTTGGTATGTTGTCTTAACTTCCTTATTGTTAATGTAATTACATGCTTGGAACCTATAGTTTAGATAAAGGGCTGAAATATCATTTTCAATACTAAATTGCATATTTGTTTGTTTGTTGTGGTTAGCTATTGTAGTTGGTTTACACACCAATGTGGAGGTCATTAGTCCCCAGATTTAGGCCTTAAATGGTTTAAATTAACGTGTACACCATGTGTTAGATTCAATGCCCCTATGAATTCCATGTTAAATTCTTTGAGTATGGGGGGCATAGTCACAATAACTAGGCTGAACTTTTGTAGTCATAATGATTATGTGCCTAGTAGAACACAAATTTGGGGATAAAATCATATGTTTTGACTGATGTGCAGAACTTTCAAATCTGGTCTTAAGTACTTTGATCGTGGCACTACGATCGTGGTCACGATTCCATGATCGCCATACCTGAGGGCGGTGTTTGCAGAAATTAATCAAGATCTCAGTACATCAATTTCTGCCCCCAGAATCTTCTTAAATATTACCACATGAGTTTATCTTCTTAATCTAGCATGTTTTTTAGTGTGATAATGTTAATGAGGTTCTGGAATGTACTACTTACAGGTACTAAGCCACAAAAATGAAAGAATTTGATAACATCAGGTTTATGACCACACAATGCCAAAACCTCTAGTATTCTAATTTTCCCAGAGCTAAGTTACTCCCTGAAAGAGGTATTAGCATAGACAAAATAGAGGAAAAGTTGCCAAGTTTCCATGCCAGACTCACTCAGATCGGGCAGAGATGCTTTGCCTCGGAACCCTGCTATGAAAATGAGCACTGGGTGCGTGAGTTCTACATGAACCTTAGTATAGTGTCTCTCTTAAACCCAATTATGACAATCTGGGGTAAGCAGGTGAAATTTGGAGCAGAGAGGATCAATGACAGTGCACACACAAGTGTACGTGGTCTAGCAAGTAATATAGTGGTCTTCAAGAAAGCCGAATATCGATCCCACAGGGACTATTTCCAAAAACCATTCAATTCTTGTTTAACTTCTTAGATTAGTTTGATGCAAAGTAACCAAAAAGACTTTTGAATATTTGTAACCTAAAGTAAAGTAAACAATTCATAAAATAAAGACTTTAACTTCATTCGTTAACTCACTTATCTTGGTTGTTGATTCATTGGGTTCATTGCATGATCATGGTCTCCCGACCTCTAATTGTTTACCTAACTTGGACATTACAACTATAACATTGAACAAGGATGTAATAATCCAATTATGTTTGTAAAGCTATCATCCTACATGTGAATCAAGCAAGGCTTCTAGGTATATCCCTGTCCTAGATGCTAATTCAAATTCCTTATTTCATAAAAGAATAAGAACCTTCCGTTCTTTATCCCCACGTTCTATCATCCTATTCCATCTCCCGATATAACAAGGTTAAAAATATATGTATTGCAAGGGTGATAAATCTGTTAAATAGTTAAAGCAAGGATGAACAAATAATCAAAAATGATAAGAAAATCAAACAAAATCAATTCAAAACAATAGTCTTCAAGTTCTTGGCTTTAACCCCAGAAAGGGAGTGTTTAGCCACTAATAGTCATAATCATCCTCCAAATAATTGTATCAATGATAAAACACAATAAAGAAGCTAAATTAAAGAATGTAAAACCTAAAACTAAGTGAAGAAGCCTCCCAATATTGTCCAAGATGTCAAAAAGTGTTTTAGCATAACATGAAAAGTCCTATTTATAGTATAACCTATTAGGTCGTGTAGGGAGAATATAGTGCAGCGTGTTAATTTCTCCATGGGAGGGAGTGGTGCCTCACCTTGATTATGTAATTTAATAAATAATCATGGGGTGTTGTATATTCCATTGGATAAAGGGATGCATCACGGGGGAAACACGTTGGCTCACTGGAATGTGCAATTTTATCGTCCAAACTTCCCTTTGTACTTTGTCTCCAATTCCAGCCTTATGATGGAATTATAACTTTATTTAAAGCTTGTTAAAATCCATATATCATCATAATAATATAACCAAGAATCCTACAACATCATACACCAGGGATTAGTTTTCAAAGAAACACATAATTCATAACGATGAACTTGAAACACAAGCTAAGACTAGGCTTGTCCACATTGACCTTCAACTTGTTGTTTTGACTCTTGACTTGACTCAATTACAATTTGTACATTATAAATAAGTTGTTATACTCTTATTGACACAATAAAAAAATTATGAACTCACTAAACAAAATAGCATCCAACGCAACAGACTAGACAAGCACCTAGCTAAAGCTAGAATACTAATTTTCTCTGTTGAACTTCTAAATGACTCAATTAAGTATAAACTTGCTTGAACTACACCTTGAACATTGTAATAACATACTTAGACATGTATATGGTTATTGATATCATAATAAAAACATTAAGCACAAGAATTGCCATCCTAACTAGGCTAAATAAGATAAGATAGCAACACTAAGGTGCATAAATACACCCCACACTTAAGCCTTGTTCTTCCTCGAACAACTCTTTAAGCATCATTAACAGAGGAGACTCTACACTTAAACGACTACAAGACACTCAATATAGTACTAGAATGAATACACAGAAAGCATGTTTACAACACTAAGCATGATATGTACATAATTGATAGTTCAAGAACACTACTTACAAATATCCTAGCCTTAAGAATTGACTCAACATGTGACAAAATCACGCATATTGATCAATCAAAGAATTAATATGAGTCACCCACATTCATCAAATAGGTTCCCCTCACATCAAGAGAGTTACCCATAATTATTCATAATAAAAGCATTTTATAACAAAGTGGGTACAAGCATTAAATTTCTCTTACTCTAACAAGGAATTCACAGGTTTCACTAGATGAACCATAGGCTTTCCCTTCGTGTAGTAATCCACTAATATCATAACGTTAAGCTTGGTATCAAATAGGTCTTTAATGGTTGTAATGTCGGCTAAGGGATGGGTAGGAACTATTTTGAGTGAATAGTGATTATCTTCCCTAAGCTCTTTATACATCACTTTATACATTCAATTCAACTCTAACAACCAAATCACACCACTTTTGTCTACCCCATTCTTTTGTTTTCACCCTATTTTATTAAGATCACTTACATACACTATGGTATGAAGATTCTATGCATAAATCATTCAATTTGAACAAATTTTATTCTCTTCATTACCCAACTCCCCACCACAACACATATTACATTTTTGAACGCCTATAGCTAACACTTCGGGGATTTAATTTCACTTTCTCTCCTCATATCTTTTATACTCCTTACTCCATTAATTTTTTATTAAAGTATCTAGGAGCTATGGATAAAATTAAGGTCTATTGAAAAAGAGATTAGGTTACATTTGAGGCTACTAAAGAAAAAGCTAAAGGCTCAACAGGGCTGGCAGGTATTACGCACAAAGAGTCGGTCAATAGATGGTATAAAACATGGTTATCAAAACAAATGCCTATATCATCTCCTAAACCCACACTCTTTATTTCACTTTGCACACACACCAGGTAAGTTTTAGACTTCACATGTAAGAAGGAATATATAATACCTCACACACACATGGCACATGCTTAACTTATGTCGGATCATTATAGATACTCAACCAAATAATACCAATTATACCACCAAGTACAAGAGTCATAAACATGAGTGTCAGAGTCTAAAAAGTACTAATTCACAAAATCAACATGCTTTTACAACCAAAATACTTGCATCATGTAGTCACATATAGTACCAACAAGAATATCTTACGTATTTTTGACACAAAAATGTTAAATTTACCCAAAAAATTGAAAATTTCCCCACTCCACACTTAAAAATCTACTTTGTCCCCAAAGTATAATTTAAAGGTAGAGATAGAAATACTCTCAAAGGACTCTAGGCCTATCTAGGAGCATCTTTATACATCAAGAAGGTCTGAGGACCCTACACTTAGTCTTCGCCATCCTCCTTAGCTCATGTTTTATGGTACTCACACATATCATCAACCTATGACTCAACAAAAACAAAAACTCATAAAGTAAAGACTAAAAATACTAAAAATAAAACATACCTACTTAACTTGGGTTGCCTCCCAAGCAGCGTCGGATTTAGTGTCATGGTACGACCCAACTATGACTCAACCAAATTCCTTCATCATTTTCCTCACACTTGGAAGCCATCTACTTATTCATTTCTAACCTCTTAAGTTTGAATTCTCAAGGTCAATAGCTTTCTCAACTATAGCCTTTTCGGGCTCATCAATCTACATCATGTCGGCCTTCGATGGTAGTAGCTTAGGGTGCTCAATGAGGTAGTTCAAACAGGTTTTTTGTGGAATAGATTCCCCCACACCACACTTATCCCCTTGAATCACAATAATCATACATAAGTCTTTGCAGTGGGATAGTGTGCTAAGTGGTTTGTACACTTTAAAAACCACTTCTTCATCCTCCAACCTCATTGTGAGTATGCCCTCTCTCACATCAATTAAAGCTTCTCCCGTTGCTAAAAAGGGACATCCCAAGATGACTAGTACTCTTTCATCTGCCTAAAAATCTAAAACAACAAAGTCAGTAGGAATAATAAATTTACCAACCTTTATGAGAACATCTTCTATAACTCCTTCAGGATGGGCTGTGGTCCTATTTGCCAGCTGCAGTAGAACAGAAGTCGGTCTAGGCTTTCCTAAGGATAATATATTTAAAAAAGATAAGGGCATCAAGTTTATGCCTAACCCTAAATCAGTAAGTTCCTGAATTACCTCGCTATTGCCAATCTGAATGGGGAGAATGAACTTCCCAGGGTCCTTATATTTTTTGGGCATCTTTTGAGTAACCACAAAACTACACTCCTCAGTGAGTGCTACTGCCTCCACATACTGAAGCTCAACTTTGTTAGCAACCGCATCCTTAAGTACTTAGAATACTTGGGCATTCCTTGGAAAATATCTAAAAGAGGTAAGTTAATGTGCATCTCTCTAAACATATCAAAGAACTTCTTGAAGCATGAATCCTCCTTTGCCTATATATGCTTCTATGGGAAAGATAGTTGTGGGATCTTCTTCATTTATTCAATAATTTTTTCTTTCGCTTAATCAGACTTTCTCAACTTGTTCATTTACCTATTTAGGACTCAAATCAGCATCTACCTCTATTATTTTCTTTAGAGGTTCTCTATGAAGCTCTTTACCACTCCTTAAAGTAATTGCCATAACTTGTAGATTTTTAGTATCTCCTAGAAACCCTTCTTGAGTCCTGGTATTTTTTGTTGCTGCTATTTGTCTTATCTGCAACTCCAAACTCCTTGTAGTTATTTGCTGGCTTTTTATTTTTGCCTATTGACATTTCATACTTTTAACCAATTGTGCTTGTATGGGTACAAGTTGTTTCAACATCTCTTCCACATTGCTAGTCTGAGTTGTGGCTTGATTTTTTTGAGCCTGTGGTTGTTGAAACTGCTATGGATTGTTTTTCTATTGTTGATTTAGTGGCTAAGTCTGCCACTTCATGTTGTAAGTGTTCCCATAGTTAGGCCTATGAATATTACTTACAAATATAACTGACTCAGGATTTGCAGCACACATATCTGCAAAGTGACCACTATTTCCACACACCAAGTGCTTGTTTGCTGAATTAAAATCACTGTGTGGAACAGATATTGGAGTTTTTGAATAGATATTGTGTGGACAGACCTGTAGTTGAGCCTTTAAATACTCCCAAGAATGATATCAATTTTCATCTAGCTTCTGCTTGAACTATACAATTTCCCTGCAAAGTCTCGCAGTCTTTCCAGAAGGGAAAAATTGAATGAGAAATCTCATACCTAAGTTGTTCGATGATGTGATAAAATTTACTAGCTCATTATTTAACCACTTCTTTGCTTCCCCCAACAATGCGAAGGGAAATAGTATCATCCTCACATAGTCAGAATTCACACCCATAGGGATGAATGTGTCACTGATCTCTAGAAATTTTTATTGGTAGGCTTATGGATCTTTATGTGAAAGCCTGATAAACTGTCCATGGCTAATCAGAAGTTGCAGCATATTCTGTTTGAGCTCAAAATTACCTCCAGCAGTCGGTTTCTGAAATAAGTAGGTCAAATTCACTGGAAGTGGGATTCCCACTTCTCTAACTGTCCTATGGGATGTTTGTTTTTCATCCATGAGAGCAGGATTATCATGATCTTCTTCGATTTGTGAAATACAGAGGAGAAAGATTACTTTATTTCTTCATTGATGGAAGAGTTTCTCAAGTTAAGGGCTTCGTTCAACCAATTCCAGATCCCTTGCCATCTTACTAGTTTTAAAACCTATTTCCTGCAAATACAAAACCAACACCAAGTGTAAAACACCAAAGAAATCAGAAAAAGCAAAACTAAAACAAAAATAGTTGCAAAATTACAAGTCCCTAGCAACGGCATAAAAATATTGATAGCACACACGCAAGTTTACGTGGTCTACTATATAATATAGTTGCCTTCAAGAAAGCGGAATACTGATCCCTCAGGGTCTAGTTCCAACACCTATTCGATTCTAGTTAAACTTCTAAGATTAATTTGATGCAAAGTAACCAAAAAGAGTTTTGAATATTTGTAAACTAAAGTAAAGTAAACAATGTGTAAAATAAAGACTTGAGATAATAAATAAGGCAAAGCCGAGGGTTAAAGCACTTCGATCAATCATACTACGTTATTGAAGTTCGTTCATTAACTCGCTTATATTGGTTGATGATTTGTAGGTTTTATTGTATGATCATGGTATCCTGACCTCTAATCATTTACCTAACTTGGACATTTAAACTACATCATTGAGCGGGGATGTAATAATCCAATTAAGTTCATAAAGCTATCATCCTATATGTGAATCAAGCAAGGCTTCTAGGTATATCCCTATCCTAGATGCTAATTTGAATTTTTTATTTCATAAAAGAATAGGAACCTTATGTTGTTTATCCCCACATTCTATCTTCTTATTCCCTCACCCGAGATAACAAAGTTGACAATATATGTATTCTAAGGGTGATCAATCCTTAAAATAGTTAAAATAAGATTGAACAAACAACAAAATATGATAAGCAAAGCTAACGAAATCAATTCAAAATAATAGTCTTTATGTTCTAGGCTTTAACCCCGAAAAGGGAGTGTTTAGCCACTAATTGTCATAATCATCTTCCAAATAATTATATCAACGATCAATAACCATAAAGAAGCTAAATTAAAGCATTTAAAACCTGACAATATTTGCAGCAGCATACCAATATTGTCCAAGATGTCAAAAAGTGTTTTAGCATAACGTGAGAAGTCCTATTTATAGTTTAACCCATTTGGCCGTGTAGGGAGAATGTGGTACGGCGCGTTGCTTTTTACATGGGAGGTAGTTTCACATAGACTTGATTATTTTAGTGGAAAAAGTAGCATGGGTCATTGGTTATTCCAGGGAATAAAGGGATTTGTCGCGTGGCAAACACATTGGCTCACTTGAATGTGCAATTTCATCGTTCGAACTTCCCTTTGTGCATTATCTTCAATTCCAGCCTTATGGTGGAATTTTAACTTTATTTACAGCTTGTTCCCTGTTCATATATCATCATAATAAAATAAAAAAGAACCCTGCAAAATCATACACCATGGATTAGTTCTCAAAGCAACACACAATTCATAATGATGAAGTAGAAACACGAGCTAAGACTAGGATTGTCCATATTGACCTTCAACTTGTTGTTCCTACTCTTGACTTGACTCAATTAAACTTTGCACATTATAAACAATTTTTTCCACTCTAAATGACACAATAAAAACCTTGGTAACTTACTAAACACAAAAGAATCCAACGCAATAGACTGGAAAAACACCTAGCTCAAGCTAGTAATACTAGTCTTCTCGGTTCAACTTCTAAATGACTCCATTAAGTATAAACTTTCTTGAACCACACCTTCAACATTGTAATAATATACTTAGACATGTAGATGATTATTTCTATCATAATCAACACATTAATCACAAGAATTACCCTCCAAACAAAGCTAGATAAGCAAAGATAGCAATACTAAAGTACATAAATACACCCAACATAAATCAACGAGGTGTATGGGCTCCCAAATATTAACATGGAACATATTAGAGAAAAGGATGTGAGCTAGGATCTTGGATGGTGAACATTCTATGACTGAACAAAGAGGTTCCCAAGGCCACCACCAAGAGAGACATCTTTATGAATGATTTCACAACTGAGGCCAGGATTTGGAAGAATATCATCTATAGCAGAGACTAGCCATGCACCCATATGACCATTTTCATAGACATGCAAGCTCGGATGGTAGCTTGTATCTTATCTATCATTACTCTAAATATAGGTAAGATTGTGATCTCAGAGTGGTGATACTTCCAAA
This sequence comes from Capsicum annuum, assembly GCF_002878395.1. Lineage (NCBI taxonomy): Eukaryota > Viridiplantae > Streptophyta > Magnoliopsida > Solanales > Solanaceae > Capsicum > Capsicum annuum. Next base: position 41,842,359 of record NC_061118.1, on the reverse strand, counting down.
ACCATATAGGTACACATCTTCTCTTCTCACCCCTTATTATTAAGCTATATAGGAGAGCGCAGGTGGAGAAATATATTGCATATACTTTGGTGCTCCCAGGACCCCACATCTTCCCACTTAAATTTTGGGTAGAAGGTGCCCCAGGTTAGAGCAAGAAAAGGAATGTGGACTCTGTCAAATCAGCCCAAGAGGACACGAATTCTTGTAGACCTTTGGAAAATAACCCCTTGATGTTATCTTAGGTAAGATGCGGGTGGTTAGGGAGCTAGTTTCCAGAATTCCTTAGAAACCAGGAGAGCCCTCCACCGCTCACCATTCATATGTGACTCGGGCGGATTATGACATATACTATAAGGAGCAAAATAAGAAAAAAGCCACTATTACTAGATTGGAGAGAACTACTCACCCTTATCCAGATCACATAGGGACCTCAGGGACACATAAAAAGATGGCAAAGAGAAAAGAGAAAATAGATAAGTTCTTTAAGAAGTTGTGGAAGGGGGAAAAGGGCATCTTCAAGGTGCTCAAGCCCAACGAGCGGATACCTTCATGGGGTTTTATAGTGAAGATGAGGCCCCTGCGAATGGTCAGTTGAGGATACCGGTGGTGATGATGTAGATTCAGTAGGAAAGGATAGCTCTTGATGCAGATTTAGGGAGACCTTTTACTCTAACTTTATTTCACATGCAGTGAGGACACTGGTTCTTTTAAATTAGGGATGCCCCCAAATTTGTATTGTTTTTATATTGTGTTGTTGGATATTTCTTTTTATGTTGTTTTGGGATGACATTCGGAATACTAATGTGTTTTTTTTTTGTTTTTGAGATGTTATATTTGGTCACCCTGATGGCGCCAACGTTTTTATATATTATCATGGTTTTTATTTTTAGTTTTTCTTTTTACTTTAGTTTTACATTGATTTTGGTGATGCATGGAAAGTTTTGCCCTATGATAGATTGAGTGACGACATTCTTAAGGGTAAAGCATTATGTTTGGATTTTAAGACATAGATGCAGGGGAATTCTAAGTACCCGTAGCATGTCTTGAATGTAGGGGAAGTAATAGTACCTGTGGCATTGGAAATTATAAATTTAGGGGTCACATTATGCACCGTATCAAAGTTTGAGTAGCCATATGGTTGGCTTGCCCATTTTGAGACAAAATGTGAGACTAAGGCTTTGTTTGTAGCCATAGTTTTGCATGTTCTTTAGGGTCCTAATTCATATTGAATAATCCACCCCTACCCCTAAATATTTCAAAAATCAAGGGTTTGGATGTGAGCAACTTTGTAACAAAACTTCTTCTCTTTATGTGACTCCACAAGTTCTTGACTTGTAAATAATGATAAATACTTCAATTTTTTCTCTCATGGGAGGGGAAATTGAGCCTCCTTGGTGAGTTTTTCATGACATGTGTGGTGAGCTTTTTGTATTAATCTCTCGTATACTTGTGTTATCTAGAACATGCCCCATTAGACTCTCAAGGCTAGTTTTGATTGTATGTGATTGGAGAAATGATCTTAGGCCATATTTTGGTATTAGAAACCCACTCTAGACTAAAAAACCTACTCGTTCATAAATGAAATCCCTAGTTACCCACTTTGGGCCTTTGGATATTTCATTGGAAAATAGATTGCAAGTCGTTAACCATTATTACTATCCCTCTTTTGAACTGTACCTTATTTGAAGTCAAAAATGTAACTTGAGGCTAAAAGCCTAAGTTGGGGTGGTGAATATTGATGGAAGTAAGTTTGGGGCCACAAAATCGCAGTCATATTCCTATGTTCCTAAGCATTAAAAACAAATGAATAGAAAAAGAAAGGTTTCAACAAAAGAATTAATTTCACAAAAGTTGCAACAAAAAAATAAAAGATAATGAGTGAACAGAGGTAGCCAAAAGTAGGCATAAGAAAAGAGAGAAGACAAAGAGGAATGGCCCATAGTAAAAAATATGGACTTAATAGTATGATCTAGATGTTCAAGGAAGGATGTATCTATGTTATCCCAAATAATATCCTACCCTAACCTGGAATATTATGTTTCTAAAGTCAACTGAAGCATAACAAGAGTAGAGTCATCCATGCAAAGAATGACATAAAAATCGATCATTTCTAATTCTATAAAATCGACTGAGGTAACTTTCTGGGATACTATGACTAGGAAATTTTTGTACACCCTTTTAGCTATGATGCAACTACCTATGGGAGTGGACACTGTGAAGGGTTCTGGAAGAATTTCTTGGTTGACATCAAAGTCTACAGCTATATAAGGAGTCATAAAGGACTGTGTGGCCTAGAGATCTAATAATACATACACATAAAGGTAGAAGACATTTAATGTACCAGTAACTATATCAGCCTTCCTAATCCTATCGAATCTGAAGGGCATAAAGTTAATTCTAACATTGTCCACTAGTGTCACTAGAAGTGGCACCCTACTGAGTTGGGTATCCTGCTGGGACTACTGAAGAGTTAGTTGGGCCCTACTAATGATTATTTATCCTCATTAGTGAACAGCAAGACATTTCCTTATTTGATGGCCTAACTTTCCACACCTAAAAAACACACCGGTGTCTTCTAATCACTCAGCCTTGTGGTTCTTACCAAATTTCCTATAAACTGGGTTAGTGCAACCTCTATTCTTGCTACCCTAGAATTTAGTGTTGGGTGCTCTACTCTGAACGTAGGCACTAGAGAACTTCAGAAGATGGGGCTGGAGCTGAGGATTTTTTGAAGAACTGAGGATGATTACCACCTTCTTACCTCTATTAAGATAAATTAAAACTACCAGTTCTAGCCCTCTTGTTCGCCCTTTCCCTTTTATTAAGCTTCTCTTCCTCAATCTGTTGAACATGAACCATCAATTTAAAAAGGTTCATATCCTTCATCAACTTAGTTGTGCTACACTTCTTGAAAACATCTTCTGAAACACTAGATACAAACCTATTCATCCTAGCCTTAGAATCAACCACCATAGTCAGACTATATCTTGCTAAAAGGGTGAACTTGGGTGAATACTACTTCACACTCATGTTACCCTACTTTAAATTAATGAATTTTTGAACCTTGGCCTCACTCAATTCTAGTGGGAATAACTTATGTAAGAAAATAATAGAAAACTCATCCCACTCCACAAGTGCTGCATCGGCTCATCTATCTTCCTTCCACTACTTAACCTAGGTATGAACCACCTCTTGGAATTTTTAAGTAGATAGATTAGCACTCTCACCTAGGTTAACACCTATAATATTTGTCGCCTCTTACATACAATCCAAAAACTCCTATGGATCCTCTCAAACCTAGATCCAGAAAATATTGGAGGATTCATTCAAGTGATATCCCTAATTCTGGTTGTTGTTGTTCTTACCATAGGATTGACAGGGGTAACGGCCTACTAATTATTATAGCCAAACAAAAATTGGGCAAAGTTGATGAAAGTAACCCCGAATTCAGTGTAAGAGACCTACTCATTCAGAGGGTCCTCTAGAATATGTGGTGGTGTAGGTTGGTCCCCATTTCTCCTTCCATAGCCTTTCTAGGAGGAATTTTCTATAAATTGTAGAGAATGATTTAGGAGAAGAAATTTAATAGATCTTACACTCCATCACACAACAATAATACTAAAATAAAATAGACTTTCCTAAAATATTTCTTAGCCTATCACCCATCAGTGTAGCGTATTTCACACCCATGAACAAGAATCTACTTAATGCGGCTTACAAACATCCTAAGAACGTTTAAAACTTGTTCTCTGATACAAGGTTTGTCATGACTCGAGACTACTCCTTAGTCATATCGTGGTGGTTAAGGTTACGAGTAACCCCAAACTAACCCATGATCTAGCACAAGCTGTAAGTTCAAAAAATATGAAAGGCAACGAAATACTGTGCGAAAATCATATAAAAGTTTCTAATGAGAAAAACAATATCAAGTGTAAACAAAATGCATCACTAGAAAATGCATCTAAATGTCTGACTGTCTAACTATTTAAAATCCTTTAAAATAATGATTTATTGGGATAGGTCCCCAACTAACTCTAACTAACTAAAATAATAGGAAAGAAAATATTGGGATTAATAACTAATAATAGAACTAGTCCTCAACTAATGAGGACTCACCAATGCTATAGCTGAGTAGCACAGGAATGGACTATACATAATCTGGGAACAAAACATCCGAACCTATGTTATAAGACAACATAGCGCAAAAGAGAGTATGTGATCAGTACTTTGAAAGTACTGGTATGTGAGATGGAATCTAGCTGATATATATATATATATATATATATATATATATATATATATTGAGCATTAGTGCATGAACATGAAAAATCGAATGCAAAACCAATTATAAACATGAATTGACATAATTTGAATAACAGGGTGACTGAGATATTGAACACTTGGTCATGATTGAACTGAGGACTATGGGAGCTAACTACAATCGACATACCCCAATTTGATCTAACCAAGGTCCAAACTATAAACCTAGTTGGAAGGGAGTTCATACCTTGCAAAGGGCACCAACACTGGATAAGGTGGATCTACTAATGAGATATCTCGAAGGACTAGGGTGTCGAGCCTAAGCTAACGGGTGACCTCTAAGAGGGTGTCAAGCCTAAATTGATTGGTGAACCCTTATAACCTACACTGGCAATATTTTTAGAACTTAGGGACTTCTACTAACGACTCTACATACCTAACAGGGGAGTCGTCATCCCTGCATTCACTCGGTGCTAAGTGTTACTCCCAACTGAACAACTTAGAAATTTAACTAAAATATAAAATGAATAATGATATGCTCAAGTCATAGTATTCTAAAATTAATTTTGTATACATAACTGAAGGAATCATGAACTTGTAAATTGATGCATATTTAAAACCTTGGTATCGGGTACTCATAACCCACAAGCATAGACTAAAGAAACTAATCATAAAAATGGTAAAACTGCCCATAGTTTGGAAAATAATAATTAATACTTAACATGTCAATAACAGATTTTGATATGGACAGTAAAGATTATCAAACATATGGATACACAATTCTCATGAGGGAATATATTTTCATGGTACATAATCCAAACAACTAAGAGAAAAAGATGATAAAATTCATATTTAACTTGAAACTCTATAAAAAGGTAAAACGGGTTTGCATTTATAAATTTTGGAAATTTCTTTGGACTTAATGGGTGAAAGGTCCCATTGATGAATATGCGATATTCTTGAGAATATATGCCTTAGTGAAATCCTTGAAGTTAATCTCATTCTTGGGAAACCCTAGTTTTCTCTTGAGAAAGAAGAGAATGTTTTATCTTTGAAAGAGAAGTGATTTCTAAAGTAATGAGGGTTTAGGGTGTTTTTAATCCACCAATAACTGATGTTGGGGTACCCAAAATACATGGGTTTAGGGTTAAAAGTGCTGGAAATTACCAAAAAGCCCTTATTAAAATATGCAGGAATTTTGTTCCTGATTGTTATGACTCAACTCATGAATCATTACGACTAGTCATGAAACACAGTATGCATCATAACCTAGAACCCTAAGATTGGATTTATTTCTTTTATGACTACAACCTTTCTGCTATAACTCATTATGACTGGCTACAAGTCGTTAGGTGGAATTATGGTCAGAGGCTTGATTCTTGGATCCTTTAATTGTCAAGATATGAGTCTATACAATGACTCATAATGTCTGACTATGAGATATGTTCTGGACTCATAACCACTGGAATAGATTCATGTTGAACACTATTGTGACTACGAGTCCCTCCTAACGACTCATAATATTTGATTACGAATCATGTTGTGGAGTCGTCATCACTGGGTTAAAACTAAATGTTCTTTCTATTGTGACTACGACTACTTGTAATGACTCATAACGTCTGATTATAGGTCATCACGTGAATCATAGCCACTGGTAGCTGACTGACACTAAAAGGGAAAATTGCATAACTTCTTGCCACAATATCTGATTAAGGCAAGATTTATGGTGTTGGAAAGCCAACTTAGTGGCCTATATTTTGAGGGGTTTAGATTTCAAAAATTCCAGGTATTACAAGTGAGCTCTCAAATCCAAAGTTGACTTTTTCTCCTTCTTCTATTTGTGTAGTCTTCCTAACTTCGAGACTGATGTATATTAGACCATTTTAGTACTCGTATTCTTTTGGTTTGGTGGCCTTGTACCGACAATACTCGGTCATGAATGTAATTATTATTTTATTTATCTTTGATCTTATTATTATCGTGTGATTTATTATTGTAAGGTGTTACTTACGTATTTTTGACATTTATGCCATTTTTTTACAAAATTAGCCCATTGCTTTTAGCTCCGGGCTATGGTTTCACATATCTACTTGTAGGATAATATAGATACCATCATCGCTTGTAAATCCGAGCATGACAGTAGTATTTCATGATTTCGAATTAGTTAATTGCTCTTGATTTAGAAGTGGGTTTTGCTTGTCTAAATTAATCTCTTGTATTACATGAATTTAGAAAGGAGTATCTAACCTGAAGAAGTTGTTCATTTACTTCCATTAAGCTTGAAAGAGTTAGTCAAGGTTGCAAAATATTAATTTAGCGTGATTTGAGATGTATGACCCATCTTATGAATTCAAGTAAGAGATAAGAAAATCCTATTATGTCCAAATGTTGGTTTGGTGATTCATGTGTTTAGATTGGTTTGAAAGATCAAATGAAGACTAAACTCTTAATGGTTGAAAAATATTAGTGGGTGATATAGAATCCAAGGGTAATTTGCTAAATTTGCAATTAAATTGTGAGTGGTTAGTTAAATACGATGTATTATTGATAGAATCGATTCCCCATATCAAATTTCTTGTTTCTCATCACTTGTAAAAACTATTGATCAACTTATTTATATTATATTTGGTTCTATTCATGTTATATTTTTATTATAATAAAAACCTAAAATATTTGTATCTTTTATTCGCATTTTAGTGTGTTGCTTTTATCTTGTGTTTTCTCAATTTCTAGTCACATTATGACATGATCCAAGCCATGGCCTTATCGTAATGAGAATCTCTAGTCTAAAAAGGACCGGAGACTACCCCCGATACCCAAACTAACCAACCAACATATACCCTGAGCCAGATGAATTCCGAACATATAATAAGATAGAGTGATACAAATGTAATGACTTTGGGATAGGTCTATAATCGATACCAACCCGATCAAGTCAAATCAACCAATAGCAACCCTAACCTGACAATAACAAAAACCATATCTATTATATACCAAAGTCCACAATTGTCCATACAAAGCCTCAAAACAATTATCAAGAATATCTAGTTGGGACATGCCCCCGACCATAGCCAAAAACAAATGTCAAGAGAATAGTAAAAGCATAAGGTAAAATATAACATGAAACGGGCATTCTGAAGCATGGAAAATCACACCAAGTCACTGAGAAGAAGGTGTGATAGTATGGCCGGTTCCTACATCAAATGGGTATACAGCACTAGAAGATGGGTTAGTCGGTGAACGCTAGCATGTACTCAAGATTAAGGATAAAATAATTCCATCATTCAAAAAAAAATAACAATATGCAATCACATCTATACATATACACATATATATCTCATGCTGGGAAAGCAAATCGGGTTTAGCATGTGATTGAAATCTTAACCTGGGTCGTGTAGCTTTACTGTCATATTCTACCAACGGGCTACATAGGTCCAGTGTTACCCCCTGTACAAGCCACAGTGCGTGTAGCCACATAAACTGGAGATACAATAGGTAGACATGGATTCCCTTGTACACATCACCCTCTATGATACATATGTACGTATATTTACTTGGGGGATTCCCTTGTACCCCACAAGTACGTGTCATCAAAACCAATCCTAGTATCGGAAAACATGAGTTTCAGTATCAATATTTTGAACTCACACCTTTACGGCTAGCTATCACAGCCCTCCATTATTTTCCAATTAAAACATTTAACACAGAACCAAACCACCAATTCCAGAAGTCAATTTTTAAGCCATTATAAAGTGGTATCGTCTTACGGACTATATCTTGCAAGAAATGTTATTAGCAAACACTTAAGGGGATTTCCATGAACCCCGCAGACTCTATTATAAAAATCACTTAGGGGATTCTAGTGTACCTCGTAATCTTTATATTATAGGTTCAATAGGGTATTCCTATGTACCCTATAAGGTTTTCAAAATCATCCAACCATTAGTAGCCAAAAACCCCAACATATATTTCAAAACCAATAGAAACCCATAATTATGCCATGAAAACCATTATGTAAAACATGCATTTAGTTTGAACTAAAAATGAGTAAAGAGTAACATTCCTTAGTTACGAAGATTCATGGAGAGAATTTGGTATTTAAGCCTCTAAATGAACACTTAAAGAAAACCCTAGCCCAATCTTCTTGAGAGAGTTTAGAGAGAGTTTTAAGAGTGTTTTGATATTCCAAAAATATGTTATGAGAGGCTACAATATTATATAACATGTGGGGACTTAAGGGTTTCAGGGTGGGAAATGTCTAGAATACCCTCAGCTTAAAAGTAGAAAAATGGGCGTTATAGTGTACGAATAGACCTACCAAACCTTACCCACAATATATGAGTGATACCCTCTACTCGTACCCTAGGCGGCAAGTTAGACCCCAAATCTATCAAACATACGACCACAAGGGCGAACTCATCTACATAACATACGATTGGTACCCTTAAACAGTACACTAAGTAGCCTACCAAGGCTTGACACACTGAGAATCATACGAGTCCATAACCTATCTCAAACCATTATCATATAATTATTATGATGTTCACTCGTACCTTGGAGAGAAAAGAGTCAAAACCACAATAAGTAGCACACTACCAAGACCCTTATGCTATACCCACATTATACGGCTATTAAACATGAGTCATATGATGTCCAAAGAGTTAAAACTCAAGAAATTGCTAAGGGTTAAAACCCAGGGTGTTTTAGTATCCTCCACTAGGATCTTTTATCCTCGGACGATGGGTAAAGGTAAGCACACATAGGGTTTCAACACAATACTACCCGTAAAACATCCTTTTAATGAAGTTAGAAAAAACAAAGACATTAAGGAATCATTATTTCCTTTAACTGAGATAGACAATAGTGATGTTGAGGATACATAAACACTTTAAGCATGTTTATCCAAACAAAGAGCAAATACAGATACTAGGACTTCATGTCCTCTTCTACTTCACAAGTATCCTCTTCCTCCACAAACCATGTATCTAAGTAAATATCCCTGAATACGGCCATACCCTCCACCAAGCTTTCAACATAAAAAAAACACTCCTCTATTTGAACCTCCTAACTCTCCCCATAAATACATAACTAGAGGGCTTGAGTATAACTATATGTCCATCCCATGTTAGAGACTAATTTAGAGTTAAAGGTGATAGTAGAATCTATGGGACCCTATACTTTACTTGCTTCCGATAATATCACTCCGTCACTCACTATAATCAAGAAACTGTAGGTCTTAATAAAGGAGTTTTGGCTGCATAACACAATGGTTGGGTACCACTCCAGCCTATCTTTACTACACCCACTATGTGGATTTCTTCACCAATAGTAAAACGCATAGCCTGTTGCTCAGTTTTTAGTATTTCAGGGTCAACTTCCAATGATCATAGTTTCCTGTATATAATGAACTGAGAGAGCTGTGATATATCAAATGAAATCGCTTCGAGTCTTCTTTCCAATGCCGCTGATTTCATTCAAATCCAACATCTGAGTAAAAAGTTATGACCAATTTACTTCAACCTATAAGCTGTCAACTGGCAGAATTTCTACGACATTTTTAATTTCTTGAGATGTATTTTGGTCATTTTCCGCAATTTATTAGTCCATTAATATGGGATTTATGTTCCAACAGACCATATTATGGTCATATTCAGCAAAATTCCCTAGAACAACCCTCCCTAGTCCCAATATACAAATCAAGATCCATTAAAATTCAACCGTAGAAATTCAAAATTTATTCGAGATTCGGAATCCCCATTGCGAGAGCAACAAGGAGCACCTACCAATCTTACAAATAGAGTTCCGGAATCGCAAGTTCATCTAAAGTCCTAATTTTGAGGTATGTGGGTGTTGAACAAGAATAATCCTTCCGTTCTTGTGCCCAAAACTTGATTTTTATAAAGATTACATAAATTTTTATGTTGAAGTTTATACTAATTTATCTTATTTTGAGTTTATGTGATTATCCATGAATTGAGTATTTGAAGGCATTATATTTTATATCGATATGATTTGAGTTGAGATATACATATTTTGATTTATATATTCCTATAAGAATTGATGTTGTTGAATTTATGTAAAATGAGTAATGAGAATGAATTTACGGAATTTGTGATATGAATTTTGAGTTGTTGAAATTATGATATTTATGTCATGAATTTATTCCCAATATTTTAATTGAGATAAGTGAAGATTTTCGAGACGATTGCTGAGTATGAAATTTAGATATGATTTTGATGTATTAAATCTTTATATTTTGGGTCTTAAATATATGTGATGAAATTATAAGGAGATTTTGATCTCGAGTCGTGGACATGATTTTATAAGTATTTCCCAAAAGCAAAGATTGTTGTTTTGATATTGAACAAGTATGGAACTTGAGATGATATTTTGGACGAGGGAATCGTTATATTTATGTCAAGGTTGAAATTGGATTTTTATGATATAATGATTTGGAGTTTTCCTTTATCAAATTATGTACCGATATTTGAATTGAAATTTATATCATGATTTTTTAGTTGAAAATAGGAATCCACAATTTATTATGATAAATATGATTTGGCCTTCAATATAGGATCTTGAGATTATTTTGAGGTGGATTTTCTAAATGAGACTGAGCTTGAGTACGGGAGTAGTATTTAGCACCGAGCGGGAGGCGTGGGTGAGCATACCCTACTTCCCCAGAACTATGTGCCATCGTAGGATTTGAGATTTGTGAACCTAAGGCCGAGTTTGTGATCACTGAGTTGAGTTTATACTCCCTGGCAAGAGTATGACGCTCCTTCCCAACGTGGGGTTTCTTCCTTAGGAGGACAAAACGTTGGACTCCATGATAAGGTCACATTGTTTATGTCGGTTATAAGAAAATTCTATGGGGTGTGTGTGTCTCTGCTCTATCTAACATAAGTGTGTATCATTTGAAAACTATGATTTCTAAGAAAGTTACTTGTTTCCGAAAGATTTAAACGTATGCTCTAAATAGAGCTTTTTTAAAACTTGATTACTTTACGAGTTTGAAACCGAGAGAAAAGTGAATTGAGAACTTATTGTAATGACTCACTTGTTTTACTTTACATGTATTATTCATCCATGATTTTGATGATTTAATTCGAGCTAAGTGAGTCATTTATATCAGCATGCAAAATTTTATAAACTGTGATGATATTAAGATATTTTGTTATATATGCATTGCAACCCCATATGCTCGGTATATTTCCATACTACTGACCGACATATTCATATGTGGGCTACATTTTCTCAGAATGTAGGTACAAGGTATAGTAGGCACCTTCAGATCCAGTCAGTTCGTGGTATCTAGTCAACAGGTGATGAGTCCTTTGATTTAAGGGCTTCCGTTATTTATACGGTTTGAGAATATGTCGTATTTCCTTTATTCAGTCGTATTGAGTTGGGATAGTTGGGAGTCATGACCCGACTATCTATAGTCAGTACTAGTAGAGGCTTTATAAGGCTACATAGTCAGTTAGTAGAAGTTGATGTATTTAGTTTCAGTTTGTTGGAGAAAGCAGAGTTGTAATTTGTAAATTTATATTGTATTGGACAAATTCATAAAAGATTTATATTCCGCATTATTCTTTCAGATTTATGCATTTTATTCAGTTGCTTATGAGTTATGCCAGTAGGAGGGTTAGCTTGGGGTCACTTATGACCCTAAGCACCGTGTGACATCTCAGGACCTATTTTTGGGGCGTTACAGAAACCACTCAAGTTGTAAGTGATGGATTACTCCGACGTAAACTCATCACAATACGAGTCCCTAAGACTGGGCACAGAAAGAAACGTAGTTGCATACATCATAGGAAGTGTAACATAAAGCTGAGATTTATATCCAGGGAATAAAGCAAGGATTGCCGCTTGAAACTACTATTTCTTTTAACCAGGAATGACGTAAGACATGAATATACGAATAATGAGTATCATAGAATAGAGCTTGAACACCTGGAAGTTTAGAATTTTTAGGAACTTTATTGCATTTGATTCAGGGGCTGGAGTATAGACATACACGGCATATAGAATGTAGACCTTTGGCATAAGCAGTATTAGAATACATGTAACACTAGTAGAGTGCCCTCATAATCATAATAGGAGGGAATCACTAGATTAGGAGTAAATTCATCCAGACTTTCCCTTGAAGTCCACAACTAGCAGAAAATTTAAGATTAGACCTTTGATCTCTATCTTACTATACCTGCATGCATAATACTCCATTCTAAGGGGTATTAGTACGGACATGTACTAGGGAAATTTGACTCTTGTATAAATAAAACCTCATCTATCTAGATTCTACCTAGGATCCACCATAGCGTCACAAAACCCATGCCCTGACCTATTTAATGACTTAGCCCTAATTCATCAGCTCAACCTGGTCCTCTGGCCTTAATGTCACAACTTTCCCACTCTGTATCCCCTGAGTCGTTAACCCTGTCTTTTCCGCACACCCCACTAAGCCTACCAATCTAACCCCACAACTCTTACCTAGGTATCCTCAAACTTACATACTTTCTTCACAAAAATCAACATCTATGGTTCAAACTTAGTGTGTATCAACGATCACTTAATACCAAATGAGAACCCCATAAAGAATAGACACATATTGTCCACCCCACAAGGAGGTCACACCAATTTTCTTATCCAACCTCTAGTAACCTATATATACTCAAAGAAAACCATCCTCTTTTATGCACAAAAGAACAAAAGCACCCCATAGAGAAACACTAGAGCGGATGAAACCCTTATATAAAAAATTCTTTAGTTGGTCTTTAAGCTCCGTCAACTTAGTTGGAGCCATTCTATGTGGAGGAATATATATTGGATGAGTGTTAAGAATAAGATCAATCCCAAACTCAATCTCCCTATCAAGAGGAACACCAAGAAGTCCACTAGAGAAGACCTCAGGAAATTCATTCACCATCGAGATGGAATACAAAGATGGACCATCTGAGTTAGTATCTTAAACCTAAACTAAATGATAGAAACCCATTATAGATTGATCTCTAAGATCTAGGTATGATATGAACTTCCCTTTAGGAGCTAGGGAACTACCCTCCTACTTAATAAAAGGATCATTAGTGAATTTAAAGACAACTTTACAGGTCGGATAGTCTTAAGATGCATAACATGAGTGCAACCTATCCATCTTCAATATGACATCAAAAACCACCATACCTAATTCAAATAGATCCACCACAGTTTTTTATTACCAATAGATACCACATATCACTTATACACTCTCCTAGAAATCACAAAGTCACTGATCGGGATAGAAATAGAAAAGGTCCAAAACACACTCCACATCAAAATCAAAATGCACAGCCACAAATGGGGTCACATAAGAGAGAGTGGACCCCAGATCTAGTACATAGTACACATCACAAGAAAAGAGTTTTCAACATACCAGTATCGACATTAGGAAATGCTCAGACTTCTATCGGGTAGCAATATTATAAGGACGGTCCAGGCCAGTGCCTAAGCCAGCAATAGCACTTCTTGGTGTAGAAGTTAAGGAAGTGGCAATCCAGATCCTATTAGCCCCATTGGCAATCCTAATGGACACTCTCGATGTATGTAACACAACTGACCATAACTAAAATATTGATTCCTACCCTTATAGAAATAACCATAGTGCAACAGGCTGTAAAATCGACAAATATGATAGGGTGGAGCTAATAGGGCTCCTACTTCACTGGTCAAAAAATAATAATCACCAGAACACTGAGGATAAAGAACACTAACAACCACTAGGGGAATTCCTGGATACCATTTCTTAGATCATTGTCCACCATCTCTACCTCTACTTTTCTAGCCCCTCTTACAGTCTGAATATTGAGACTTCATGCTCTGCCTATTTCTCAACCTTGCCTTATTCTTTCTCACACTAATAAGACCAGAATGTTATGAAAAATATGCTACTATCTGGGTCAATAGTTGAATAGAACATCAAAACTCAGCATTGGTAACAACTCTTTAGGGTAACTGAGCATAAAAGTCACCTTTCAGAGTTGGATTAATGGAGACTGGTAGAACTCCAAGGGGGAAATAAGAAGCAGTGACCCCTGACCATATCTATACTCCATGAATTAGAAGCTATTCATCAATGTATTCCTTGAATGGGAAAGGTGAGTTTTCATAAACTTCAGATCATCGAAAGGACAAGATCTGAAAAGCCAACATAATAAGATTTAGGAAAGATTTCAGGACCCTAGACTCTGTAGGCCAAAAATAGAATAACAAGAAAATGAAATATTCCTAGATGCCTCATAGCCACTCCCTTATAAGTTTGGCACACTACACACCCATAAAATAGATTCTACTCAACATGGCTTTGGGGATACCCGATGATACCAAAACTTAGGCTCTGATACCAACTTGACATGACCCAAACTAGGGCTTTGTCGTAATGAGCATATCAAGTTCAACAAGGATCGGAGACCACCCTCGATACCCAAACCAACCAACCAACATATACCCTAAGTTGGATGAATTTCAAACATATGATAAGATAGAGTAATTTAAAATATAATAACTCTAGGATAGGTCTATAACCAAGAACAACTCGACCAAGTCAAATCAACCAATATCAACCCAAACCTAATAATAAAAAAACCATATTTGTTCCATACCCAAGTCCATAATTGTCCATATAAATTATCTAATCAATGACCAAGATTATCTAGTCAGGACATGCCCCCGATTATAGCTAAAAATAAATGTCAAGATAATAGTAAAAGAATAAGGTAAACGATTACATGAAATGGACCTTCCCAAGAATGAAAATCAACACTTTAGTCTGACTTAAGCAATCCCCAAATTACCAAGTCATTGAGGAAGAGGTGTGATAATATGGTCGGTTCCTGTATCGCATGGAGATACAGTGCCTAAACATAGGTTAGTGGGTGAACACTAGCATGTACTCAAGAGTAAGGAAAAACTAATTCCGTCAATTAAAACCAAAGTAAATAACCATATGCAATTACATACAATATATATACAAAACTCATGCTAGGAAAAGGAATTGGGTTTAGCATGCATTTGAAATCTTAACTAGGATCATGTAGCTTTACTATAATAATCCACCTACGAGAAATATGGGTTGAGTGTTACCCCCTGGACATGACTCAGTGCGTGTAGCCATACGAACTGGAGATACCATTGGTGGAAGGGGATTCTCTTGTACACTTTGCCCTCTATTATATATATGTACGTATATGTACTTGGGGGATTCCTTTGTACTCCATAAGTATGTGGTCATTAAGATAAATTCTCAATCGGAAAACAAGAATTTCTAGTGTCAACCTTTCGTACTCACACATTCATGGCTAGCTATCATAACCCTTCATTATTTCCCAATTAAAATATTTAACACATAACCAAACCACCGATTCTAAAAGTTAATTATTAAGGCATTAGAAAGTGGTATCATCTTGCCAACTATAATTTGCAGTTATGTCAGTAGCCAACACATAAGGGGATTCCTATGTACCCCGCAAACTCTATTATAAAAATCACTGGGGTGATTCTCATATACCTTGAAAGGTTTCTATTATAAGTTCACTTGAGCAAACCCCATGTACTCCAAAAGGTTTTCAAAACCATCCTTAACCAATTAACCATTTATGCCAAGCATTATTCTCAACAAAAAACAAATTGAGTAGGAATGCATAAACCAAAAACAATTATGCAAGTGGGTTGAGTTTGTTACCAATTCTCATTCCAAAATAATCAATTTGGTTTTTAAGGACACTAAAGACTTCACCAACCATTTAAAACCAAACAAATCAATTTTGGTTCCATCACCATATTATACAATACAAGGTTTGCAATAAAAGTCAAACTATATGACAAAACCATTCTCATAGGCATTTTAACAAACATGTTGAGGGCATATAGTTTCCAAAATTAAAACCAAGAACCAATTAAACATTCCCATGCAACCACATGTTCAAAAAAATATTATACTATAAAAACCCATAAATAAAGCATAGTAAAACATCATGAAATTATTAGTAACCAAAACCCCCAACATATATTTCCAAACCAACACAAACATACAATTATGGAATGAAAATCATTAAGTAAAACATCTTTTTAGTTTGAACTAAAAATGAGGGAAGAGAAACATGCCTTATTTATGATGTTTCATAGAGAGAATATGGTAGTTAAGTCTCTAAATTAACACATGATGAAAACCCTAGCCCATTCTTCTTGGGAGAGTTTAGAGAAAGTTTTAGAAGTGTTTTGATTTTTCAAAAAGTATGTTATGAGAGGCTAAAATATGATATAAGATGTGGGGACTTAAGTTTTTAGGGAGGGAAATGTCCAAAATACCCTAAGCTTAAAAGCTGTAATATAGGCATAGGAGGGTACGACTAGCCCTACCAAACCGTACCCACAACATATGAGTGGTACCCTCTACTTGTACCCTAGGCAGCAAGTTGGACTCCAACACTATCCAATGTACAACCACAAGGGACATCTTGTATCCATAACATACGATTGGTACCATTAAATCATACCCTAGGCAGCCTACCAATAGCTTGACACACTGAGAATTATACAAGTCCATAACCTATCTCATACCATTATAATACAATTAGTATGATGTCCCCTCATACCTTGGACAAAAAAGAACCAAAACTACATTGAATAACATATGACCAAAACCCCTAAATTGTACACACATCATACGACTAGTAAGTATAAGTTGTATGATCTCCAAAAAGTTCAAACTCAAGAAATTTCTAAGTGTCCAAACCCTGGGTATTTCACATTACTATTGATTGTTTACATTCATTTCTATGGTTTTTTTGAGCATTACCATATAGAACTTTCAATTTCAATTAGTTTATATTGTGATCGCTCTCATATGTATATCTTTTTTCAAGATTTTTTCATAGGTATAAGTAAAGTTAGGGGTGTATCAAAAATAGCCTTTATACCTCTATAAGGTAGAGGTAAGGTTTTTGCACATTCTACCCTTCCATACCCCATTTCTGGGATTACACTACGATATTATTGTTGTTGTGGTCAATGCATCCCCCCCTATGATTATAAAAAAGAAATGTCAATTAAAAATATTTTTTTCCATCTTAAATTAGTTGTTATATTTGTTACTAAAAATAAAAATGGATAATATGATCTAAAATCCCTCAAATCCTTTCACTAGATGCCAAGCTTGAGAACTTCGAATGATGCAAGCCATGTTCATAAAGAGGGACGTTTTAGAGAAATTTTTATCATATTCAAAGGATTATGAGTTAAAGATTATGTTAGGAGCTCATAAAGGAGTCATAGTGGCTTCAAAGGAATGATGACTCACTTGGAGATAAGTTAAAGGCTTGACCAACTGCCAAGGGAGCCACCAATTAAAGGCCAAGAAGGCCCCTCACTGTTTAGGGTTGATGACTTGGATGAATATCAGTCTCCATATCGATTGGAGACTAATTTGTTAAGGAGAACCAATAAGGGAAAAATATTATCCAAGGGTGATGGGTGGAGTGACGATTAGTCATCCCCTTGACGGACAGTCAACAGAGCCACAAGAGCAACCAGTCCCCAACTTTGGGACATTTTGATAATTTATTTATGGGTCACTTTTAGGGCTTTGTAATTGAATATAAATAGTAAATTCTTGTTCTTTATTTTCATAGTTTTTTTTGTATATTGAATAGACGAAACACTAGGGGGTGTGATTGGAAAGCATTTATTGAATATTAGATTAAAAATAAGGATTTTGAGGGCATTTCGATTCCTTCTTGGTCAACATAAATATTAGGTGATTGTTGACATTAGAATTAAGGGTTTTTCAATTTAATGTATTTAGTACTTCCTAATCTTCTATTTTATTTATGTCTATCTACCTATGTTCTTCATATATCTCTTGTTTTCCAAGTTAAATCTTGTTTTTGTAATTTGGTTTGTATCATTTAGCATCAGAGCTAAACTTACCATTATTTCCATGATCTATTCTTGAATTTGTTATCATGAAAATAACATAAAAGGGTCTAAAAATGTTTATTGGGGTTTTCAAAATTTGAGTTTTTGAGTTTTTGATTTTATGTTTGGTTTATATTTCAAGTACTAGAATTTTGTTCTAAAATTTGAGTTTATTTTGATAAGAATAGAGTGTTCCACCATTGTTGAAGCTTGAGCTTGAAAATATTTAAAGTGGGTTCACAAAATCTGAACAGTTTGGGAGCATTTCAAAAATATGATTTTCATAAATGGGCTCCTCATGGGATTTTTACATAATTTTGGACCTAAAGCATAATAGTTCATATGAGTATCATTGTTATCATTTTGATGAGTAGATTTTGATTTTGATAGCTCGGCACCTTGTGAAAGATTCAACAACAAACAACAACATATCCAGTATATCCCCACCAAGTAGGGTTTGAGGAGGTTAAGTGTACGTAGTCCATACCACTACCTAAAATGTGAGATAGAGAGGCTATTTTTGATAAGACCCCCAGCTCAAAATAAAACATTCTAAGATAAGGAATACGGATAGTAGGAATAGTAAAAAATAAAATACAAGAGTAGGCATTGTAATAACAGATTCATCAAGCTTTCTTTAGCGCCAAGTAGGCTAGGTTTACCTACCCATATATTGAGCTATATTATAGTATAATTATCATATTATACTAGATATAGTGTGTGATTTAGATACTTGATGTGTGAATGAGGATATTTGGGTTAATTAGACCCTTAGGCTACCTTGAAACCTTAGATACTGAGTAGTTAGTGTAGTTAGTCATGGATTAGGTGAATTGGACTTCATGGTATATAATAAGAATGGAAATTCCTTAATTACTCAAGGTAGGTAAAATTTCCTAATTACTCATGTTAGGGTAGAATTGTTCTTAATTGCTAAAGTTAAGTGAATTGTCGTAGTTGCTATCATTCTAAGTAAGTTATCTTAGTTAATCATGGTTGGGGAGGAATCATATCCTAGGGATAATTATTGATATTTGACATCTAGGAAAAAACTTAGATACCTTAGTACGGGGTTGAAATTGCCTAAGAGAATCTTCGGGGATTAAGAGTGGGATCCTCTATCCCAACTTAAGCCAACACTTATGATAACCTTGTAGACTCGTTAGAGTATGACATACTCTTATTAGTGGTAGCTTGACACTTGAGAGGGTTGAATATAATTATTTAGTATGTTAGTTGAGCATGAAATGATGGACGCAATTTTCTAGTGTTATTTATGATATTGCCCTTATGTGTTATTAATGGTATAATTTTTAAGTATGATTCATGAATTATGCATGTGATTAGGAGTATGGCTTTCAAATATGATTGATAACATAGTTGATTTTCTTAATTCTATATATATCGGTATGATAAAAGGTGAATAGCTCATGTGTATGATATGTCTTATATAAATAAAATGTGGCTAATAAATATGATATGACTTATATAGATAAAATGTGGTAATCGGTAAGTTATAGAGATATGGTGGTTTACTTTTCTTTATTGTACTCTCTAGGCTTATGGGCGCCTGCATGGGTTTATTTACTTTTCCACACTTATTTGTTTTTGGGGGCCAATTCCATATCTATAAATGTATGATTGTTATGTTATTACTAAAATTCCATCTATTTATGTTTATACATCAGTGTTGGAGCTTATTTATAGGTTTTCCCCTTTTAACTTGACTTAGTTTATATTACCTTGTATTTTATAGTATTTATACCATGATTTAGCTTAGCCGGCCAATGATGTGTACTGAGTACCCATGTTTTTGGTACTCATACTACACTTTTGTAACTTTTTGTTATAGATCTAATTACTAGTTGTAGTCGCTGATTCATCGATTATACTGTATTAGATTTTTGAGATAGGGTGATCTCTTGGAGCTATAGTTGCCCCATTTTCCTTCTGGTTATCTATGTCTAGTATTTTATTTCAAGACCAATTGTATTGACTATCCTAGAACTTATTATGTGTTTTAGTAACTCTTGTACTGACTCTACCAGGTCGTGGGATGGTTTTCTTTGTTATGTCTACCTTTCAGACTATTTCTATTTCCTTGCTTAATTATGAGTTGCATTGTCTATCTTTCCCTTTTGGGGCATTTGACACCAAAGAAGCCAATTGCAAATAACTCCATGCTACAGTTCATCTTCCTACTTATGGATAGAGTAGGTGTGATCATGCCTCGTAAATCGAGTCATGATAATTGTGTGAAATCTTCTTGAAAGGGGAAATCATAGATTTAGCTGATTTCACTGCTTTCTTTGGTGTCCAGGTAGGTTAGTATTACTATTCTCATAGATTGAGATAATTCATAATATATTTATGATAATGTGGTAGTTATGGGCTGAGAATTGGGTCTTGGAGCTCTTAACCAATTAAGGAATCATAATTTAGGCATAATTGACTTAGTTAATCATTCTTAGGGTATAATTGTTATCCTAGGACTAAAATGTTACTTATGTAATATCTAGTACTGAAATAAGATACCTTACCCTAGTCCAAGGTACAATTTCCCTTAAAATGGAATTTGAGGATTAGAAGTGGGAACCTCTAGCCCACGTTTAGCCAAGACAAATATTAGCTCCTTGTAGATTTTGTTGGCATGTTACACTATAAATATATACTTATATTTTAGGACATAAGGAGGCTTAGAAATATGATGTTTTATGTTAGATTGATACTTGGGAGATGCTATAAGTTTTTATTCGAGTCCAGTGATTTATGTTATTGAGTTCTGATTCAACTTTGTCAAATTTTGATATGAGTTATGATTCAAGTCCGGTATTGAGAGGTTATTTATGATGGTTATTGAACCGGTTCGAGTCATTTCAGTATGGAAGAATTTTATGGTTATGATTTTGAGATATAGCTATTTTCATATGATTTCGGTTATTACTTTTTTTTAATTAAAACCTTTGAGCTTATGGGGGTGAGCATTAGGTTATTTACTTTTCCCCGATTATTGGTTTATGGAGGCCAGTCTTGTAGTAATAGTTATGCTTTCTTTCATATTATTGTTGTTTCAGTTATTTATTTATAGTATTGGAGTATTATTTTAGGTTTGCCTTCCTACTTTGACTTAGCTAATTTATATAACATTTTTATTATATTTATATGATGATTTAGGTCAGTCGGTTGATGAAACCTACTTAGTATTCGTGGCTTTGGTACTCATACCATGCTTATGTGCCTTTTTGGCATAGATCTAAGTACCAGTGGTCGTTGTTGCACCTGAGATTTATGCGAGTCAAATATCAAAGACAATGTGATGTCACGATCTGAGACTACCCCCTAATCTAATGGTTCTTAAGGTTACGAATAACCCTAAGCTAACCCATGATATGGCATAATCTGTAAATACAAAAATAAGGAAGTATTGTGCGAAAGTCTTTTTAAAATGTCTGATGATTAAAACAATATCAAATGTAAAGGAAATGCATCACTAGAGAACACATCTAACTGACTGACTGCCTAACTATTTGAAAGCCTCTAAACATAATGAGTTGTTGGGATAGGCCCCAACTAACTCGGAATAACTGAAAGAGCACAAAATAAAATACTGGAATGAATAACTAATAATATAAGAAGTCCTCAACTGATGAGGACTCGCCAATGTTGTAGCTAAGTGGAATAGGAATGGATTACGTATGATCTGGGAACTGAGCGTCCAAACCTATATTATAAGATAACATGGTGCAAAAAAGAGCATGTAATCATTACTTTAAATGTACAAGTTTGTAAGATAGAAGCTAGCTGATATATATATATACTGATCATGAATGCTTAAAAATGAAAAATCGAATGCAAAACCAAGTATAAACATGTACTGAAATAATCTTAATAACTGGGTGACTGAGATACGGAATAGTTGGTCATGCATACCTGAACTGAACATAATCTGAATCACTAAACTAAGGACTATGGGAGCTAACTACAATCGACATACCCTAATCTGATCTAATTGAGGTCAAACTTGTAACCTAAGTTTGAATGGTATTGATACCTTGCCAAGGGTACCAATAATGGCTGGCGTGGATCCACTAATCTGATGTCCCTAAGGACTATGGTGTCCAGCCTAAACTTTTGGGTGACCCCTTTAAGGGTGTCAAGACTAAACTGACAGGTGACCCCTTATAACCTACACTGGTAACATAGTTCTGAAACTTAGGGACTGCTACTAACGACTCTACATATCTGACAGGGGAGTCATCATCCCTGCATGAACTTGGTGCTAAGTATTACTCCCAACTAAACGAATCTTATGTTTAACTAATAAATAAATTGAATTATGATATGCTCAAGTCATGGTATTCTAAAATTAATATTGTATACATAATTGAAGGAATATGAACTTATAAATTGATGCATGTTTAAAATCTTGGTATCGGATGTTCATAACCCACTAGCATAGACTAATACAACTGATAATAAAAGTGGTAAAATTGACCATACTATGGAAAATCATAATTAATACTCAACATGTCGATAACTGATTTTGATATGGACAATGAAGATTATCAAACATATGAAAACACCATTCTTATGAGGGGATATATTTTCATGGTACATAATCCAAACACTTAAGAGAAAGAGATGATAAAATTCATATTTAACTTGAAATTCTATATAAAGGCAAAAATGGTCTGCATTTGTAAATTTTGGAAATTTCTTAGGGCTCAATGTTTGAAAAAGGCCCATTAATGAATATCCCAAATACCCGAGAACAGATGCCTTGGTGAAATCCTTCAAGTTGACATTGTTATTGGGAAACCCTAATTTGTTATTTAGGATGAAGGGAATCACTTTATTTTTCTATGAGAAGAGAGTTTTGAAGTTATGAGGTGTTAGAGTAGTTTTAATCTACCAATAACTAATGTTGGGGTACCCAAATGATGTGAGTTTGGGGTTAAAAGTAGTATAAATTATGAAAAAGCTCTTATTAAAAATGTGTAGAAATTTTTGTTCCCAGTCATTAAGACTAACCTTATGACTCGTTACGACACGAGTCATGAGCTGGGTCATAACCTAGAACCCTAAGATCTGGGGTTCTTTCTGCTATGACTCTTACCTTTCTCTTATGAATCACTAAGACTGACTATAATTCGTTGAGGGGAGTCATTTTTTGAGTCTTGATTCTTGGATCCTTAACTAGCCTGGTGAATTGAGGAGTATTTATGCGGTTCAGTGTTGTTATCCTAGCTTATTTAGCCTTGTTTTGAGGGAAACTTGTTTGCTTAATATGTTAATAGTATTTTAATTGATCATATAAGTTTTTAATTACTTACTTACAATGTTCAAAGGTGTTTTCAAACAAGTTTGGATTCAAATTGATCATTTAGAGTTCAACCGAGAAAACTAGTTTTACTTGCTAGAGCTAGGTGTTGTTCTAGTCTATTGCGCTTGATATAGTGTATAATCAGTTCATAACTATTTTATTGTTTATTTAATTGTGGAAAAAACTTATTTATAATGTTCAAAGTGCAATTGAATCAAGCCCAGAGTCAAAACAATAAGTAAAGATCAATGTGGGCAAGCCTAGTCTTAGCTAGAGTTTTTAGTCCACCGTTTTTGATATTGTGTAGTCTTGATCTCTAATCCGTGATGTGTAATTGTTTAGTAAGATTTTTGATTTGATTTTCAGGTTATATAAATGATACACAATCTGTAAATTAAGTTGAAACAAAACCATAAGTCTTGGGATGGAAGGAGAAAGGCTAAGACAAAGTAAACGTCAAAAGTGCAATTCCTGTGAGCCCACGCGAATTAGGGGAATAACACACCTCTCCCCCATGTACTAACCAACCTGTATCTGTTATATATCCATTTTAATAAGAAACTTATGGCACCACTCTCTCTCATAGGTTGGACCAAGGCGGCACATGGTTTATTCCCACACCGGCAAAAATCTCCCACTATAAATAAAACAGTTGTTCTTGTTGTTTGATACCATGGGAAGCTTTCAAACTTGGAGGTGGGCTGGAAAACACTTCAATTAGGGTTTTTATTCTTTTACTTTATATTTTTAATGGATTATATCATGCATTCAAGAATCTTGATTACAGCTATATCCATGAGTGGCAAAAATCACTATTTTAAGGATTTTTGACCCTTATAATACATATGTTGTCGACCTTGTAAAATCGGGAGGGGGAATAGGAAGATAGAACATGGGAATGAATAGAGTAAGGTTCTTATTCTTTTATAAAATAACGAATTTTCAATAGTTAAACTTTAACTATATAGTTATTGATAAAAGTATCTAAGGGATCTATATTCTTCTTTATTTAAGGCCACTGTATTACTTGGTAAGGTCATGTACACTTGTGTGTGAGCTTTGGTGCAAAAAGTTTTGGTTCCATTATCGGGGACTTGTAAATTGGCAACTATGTTTTTTTTTAGTTTTACTTTTTACATTTCTTTGATGCTTTACTTTTGTTCATGGGATTGATTTTCCAGGAAATAGGTTTACAGGATAGTAAGTTGGCAAAGAATAAGGAATTGGTTTAACCATGCCCTGAACCCAAGCAATGCTTCCATAAACAAAGGAGAGAAGCAATCCTTCTCCCCTGTATCCTGCAATTTCAAGAGGAACAACAAAATATTTCTATAATGGTTAAAGTTCAACCAGCCCAAAAGATAATATTAGAAGTAGCAATCCCACTTCAGAAAAATTTGACCTCCCCTTTTTAAAAAAGGCTGCTGGAGGTAACTTTGAGCTAAAATAGAACATGGTACAACTGTTGATAACCAGTGGACAGTTTGTGGGGCTTTTACATGATTATCCACAAGTCCATTTGTGAAAATTTCTAGAGATATCAGACACGTTCATCCCTATGGGTGTGTCAACTAATTATGTAAGGCTGGCACTATTCCCTTTTTCACTATTGGGGGAGGTAAAGAAGTGGTTGAACACTAAATCGGCAAGTTCAATCACAACCTGGGATGACTTAGCCCAAAAATTCCTTATCCGATTCTTTCTATCTAGAAAGACTGCAAGATTCTATAGGTGAAATTGTGTGCTTCAAACAAAAGCCAGATGAGAATTTATATCATAAATGGAAGAGATTCAAAGCACTTTTTCGGGACTGTTCAAATGATCAACAGTCCAATAAGGTATTAGTTCAAACTTTTATTGAGGCACTTCATCACAACACGAAAATTTTGCTACATTCAGCTGCAGGTGGTCAAAATTTGGAATCTACATATGATGAGACGTATACCTTGTTGAATCAGATTGTACAAAGAAATCCTAAATGGCATTTGGACTCGGGATATGCTACAAAAAAGGTTACAAGTGTGTTTGAGATGGACCAATTTACTGATATATCCAGTAAAATTATTTCATTACAAAATTAGTTAACAAATCAATTTAGCAATATGAATTTAGGGGTTACACAGCCTACAACAACAGTGAATGCAATTCAGCAGATAAGTACTTGGTGTGTGGTTTATGGAAATAGTAGACATTCTGCAGATATATGTGCTATAAATCTAGAGTTGGTGATATTTATGGGCAATGTTCAAAAACCAAACTATGGAAATGCCAACAACCTAAAGTGGCAGACTTAGCCACCAAACCCATCATGGAACAACAACAAGCAGCAATTTCAATAGTGTTATGTTCAAGGGAATCAAGCCATAACTAATACTAGCAATGTGGAAAAGATATTGAAACAACTTATAGATGGTCAAGAAAGTTGGCTCTTGATATGAAGAGTCAATAGGCAGAACTAAAAAGCTAGGAAGCATCTATGAGAAGCTTGGAGTGGTAGATAGGTTAGATAGCAGTAGAACAGAACACTAGGCCTCAGAGTAGTTTACCAAGTGATACTAAAAATCTTAAGAAGTAATGGCAATCAATTTGAGAAGTAGTAAGGAGATGAATGAAGAACCTCAAAAGAAAACTAAGGTGGCAGATGTAGAGTTGAATCCCCTATAGGTGTCTAAAAATGTTGTTGAAAATTAAAGATATATGAGCACTCAAAAACCAAAGTAGCTGAACAGGAGAAGCAAATACTACCACCACCTTTCCCATATAGGTTTAGAAAAGCAAAGGAGGATGCATGCTATAAGAAGTTCTTTGACATGTTCAATGAGCTTCATATTAACCTTCCTCTTTTAGATGTTTTGCAGGGAATGCCTAAGTATGCTAACTACTTGAAGGATGTGGTCACAAACAAAGTTAAGATATAGGATGTCAAGACAATAGCACTTACTGAGAAGTGTAGCTCTTTAATGATGCAGAAGATCCCCAAAAAGCTCAAAGACCCTGGGAAGTTCACTCTTCCCATTCATATTAGAAATAGTAAGGTGGTCCAACCACTTAGTGACTTGTGGGAAGTATCAACTTGATTCCCCTTTTTTTTGTTCAACACTCTGGCCATGGGGAAGCCGAGACCGAGCTCTGTCTTACTGTAACTGACAAATGGGATGATAGCCTATCCTGAAGGAGCCATCAAGGAAGTTCTCATCAAGGTTGGTAATTTTATTATTCCTGCTGACTTTATGTTTAAGATTTTTAGGCAGACAAAAAAGCACTAGTTATCTTGTGCAATACCCCGTATTTATCTTAGATCAATTCAGCCCATAGTGCATGTACAAGAGGCTTAGAACCTGAAAATTTAGCTAAGTACAAGAAACTTAGTTCTATTTTTGGTTTCTTAACTTTGATGATTATTAAAGTGACCTATTCGGCCCCAAGATGTAAGTTTTTGAGTTGATTCATCTTCAGAGGTATAAGTAGCATGTCTCGGGTAAGTTTTAGATTTTTCATACAAGGTTTGGACCAAGTTTGAATTTCCAAAATAACAAGTCACCGTGATTATGGCCCGTCATGGTAAAAGAATGATGGAGGAGTTAGCGCATCATGGTGAGGGATCAATCGGCATTCCAATTATGAATTTTAATTTTAGAGAGGCAGTCTGGTCTTTTCCCATGGCCCCAATCCATAAAAACATGGGATTTATCATCAAATAAGGAATTATATGCCCTATTTACACAATTCCTCTTTAAATAAACCCTATCCATCACATAAATTCATCAAGTTTAACCATTATTACTTCAAGAAAACTCAGGAATTCAAGCTTCACCACCTAAGAACAATCAAGAACGTCAATTCTCTTGCAAGATTAAAGCCTAAAGGTATGTTAAATATTCATCCATGGGCCCTTTTCACTCATGGAGTCCAAGTACCTATTTTTGTGTTCTAAATTATGAATTCACATTTTTACCGTGAGTTAATTTCATTAAGCTTTTGGGAATTTTGATTATGCATGATGTTTACAAGTGTTTTTAGTTGGAAAGTAGCCTTTACACATTTAAATCATGAAATTCCATGTTAAATGCCCCAATGTATGGTTTTTGTATTATGAATATGTTATTCCCACGTGTTTAAATCATTACCATGCCTAAGTTCATGAATTTCAAGTATTTGATGAAATGCCTAAGAGATGAATTTTGAGCAATGACTACTTATTATGCTTTTGAAGCTTTGGTATGATTTCATTGTTAATGTTATCAAGTCCTCGGGGTTATGAATACCAAAAATTTAACTGTTTACTTAGTCTTAGTACTTCCAGAATGGATTTCAAGCATATATGAGTATTATTAGTTCAGTTAGTTATCCTATCAGTCAAGTTTAGATCAGTTCAGTATTCCGAGTCAGTTTAGTTAGGAGTAAGATTTAGCACTTAGACATGTTTTTGATAGTCTTCATAGATGAAATCCTTGTCTATTCCTGTAATGAAAATGATCATGCAGACCACATCAGAATAGTATTGAAGATTATTAGAGCCCATCAATTATTCGCTAAATTCAGTTAGTGCAAGTTTTGGATAAGATCATCAGATTTCCTTGGCCACATTTTTCCTAGTGATAGCATTAGAGTCGACCCTCAAAAGACCAAAGCAGTAAGAAACTAGCTCAGACCCATTTCTCTTTCAGATATTTAGAGTTTCTTAAGTTTGGCTGGCTATTATAGATGGTTTTTCGAAGGTTTTTCATCTATTCCATCCCCCATGTCTAGATTGACTCAGAATAAAGTCAAGTTTCAGTGATCAGACTTCTATGAGAAAAGTTTTCAGGAGTTGAAGACTCGACTCACCTCAGCCCCAGTTTTGACTTTGCCAGAATGTTCAAATGGGTTTGTTGTTTACTGTGATACTTCTAGAGTTGGTTTGGGTTGTGTGCTGATGCAGAGAGGTAAGGTCATAGCCTATTCCTATATATAGCTTAAGACCCATAAGAATAATTGTCCTACCCATGATCTTGAGTTAGCAGCTGTTGTATTTACCTTGAAAATTTAGAGGCATTATCTATATGGGGTGTATGTTGATATGTTCATGGATCAAAAAAGTTTGTAGTATGTGTATTCATAGAGAGAGTTAAATCTTCATCAAAGAAATTGGTTAGAATTTTTGAAAGATTATGATATGAGTATTTTGTATCATTTGAGAAAGGCTAATGAAGTGGCAGATACCCTTAGTAGATTGTCTATAGGTAGTGTGGCTCATGTTGAGAATAATAAAAAAAAGTTTGTTCAAGAGGTTCTTCAGTTGGCTAGATTAGGCGTTCGTTGGTAGCGTATGGGTTCAGAATAGTTCGAAAGCTTCTTTGGTTTTCAAAGTAAAAGAAAAGTAAAATAGGGACACGAGTCTAATTAAGTTGAAGGAGTCAGCCAAAGATAAGAAAGTAGAGGTATTCTCCCAAGAGGGAGATGGTGTGTTGCGTTGATAGGGTAGACTATGTGTTCCATGTGTAGATGGTTTGAAATAGTGAATTCTTACAAAAGTGCATGGTGTGCATTACTCTATTCAACCAGAAGCTATTAAGATATACGATGAATTTTTGAATCTATTGGTAGAGCGGTATGAAAAGAGATATTGCTGAGTTTGTAGCCAAGTGTGCTAATTATCAGTAGGTTAAGGTTTAAAACCAAAGGCCTAGTGGTTTTATGTAGGAGTTTAGCATACCCACTTCAAAGAGGTAAGAGGTGAACATGGATTTTGTGACAGGGTTGACTCGTTCACGTCGCCAACATGATTCATTTTGGGTTATTATGGACAGAATGACCAAATCAGCCCATTTCTTGCAAGTTTATACTTTTTATTCAGCCAAGGATTATTCCAAGCTATATATTAAAGAGTTGGTTAGATTGCTTGGATTTCCTTTTTCCATTATTTCAGATAGAGGTACTTAGTTTACCTTTTATTTTTCGAAGGCTTTTCATAAGGGTCTTGGCACCCAAGTTCATCTTAGTATATCTTTTCACCCTCAAATATATGATTAGGTAGAGAGGATAATTTAGACCTTACAGGAAATGTTGAGAGCTTGTGTTATCGACTTTAAGGGTAGTTGGGATGACCACTTTCCATTAATTGAGTTTGCTTACAATAACAGTTACCATTCTAGTATTCTGATGGCTCCATTTGAGGTTCTCTATGAAAGGAGATTTGTATATCCTATTGGTTGGTTTGAGGTAGGTAAGATTGTGGTGATAGGGCCAGAGTCATTGCTTGATGCTTTGGAGAATGCTTAGTTGATCAGAAAGAGGCTTAAGACACCCCAAAGTCGCCAAAATCCTATGCAGCTATTGGGAGACGAGATCTTGAGTTTGATGTTGGAGATTTTGCATATTTGAAGATCTCTCCTGTGAAGGGAGTAAAGAGAATTTGTATAAAAAAGAAAACTCAATCCCTAATATGTAGGCCCTTATAGGATCTTGAGTCGATTTGGAAAGATAGCGTATAAGCTTGAGTTGCCCACACATTTGCCTTCAGTGCATATATTGTTCCATGTGTCCTTGTTAAAGAAGTGTAGTGGGGACCCAGCTGTGGTTATTCCTTTAGAAAGTACAGATGTTTAGGATAACCGCTCTTACGAAGAACTCCCAATCAAAATCTTAGATCACTAGATTCCTAGACTAAGGAACAAAAACGTTCCCTTGGTAAAAGTTCTTTGTCAAAATTAGTCTGTTGGGGGAGCTACTTGGGAAGCAGAAAAAGATATGCGTACCAAGTACCCTCACCTTTTCTTCGCAAACTTAGACTCAGCTCTAGGTAATAATTTTCCTTAGATTATTACTTTTCCATTCTAAGTTCCATTCATGAGTTCATCTTCATGTCATTGTATACATTCATGAATAAGTTTAGTCAGTCACCATGTTTTAGACTCAATTAGGTAATCATGTTTTTAGTTATGCATATTCAGCATGAAATCTCAGTACCTCTATATTTTCTCAGCTTAATCAGTCTCCTTCAAGGATGAATGTTCCCAAGGGGGAGATATTGTAATATCTCATATTTGTCTTAGCTCAATTCAGCCCATAGTACTTGTACAAGGGGCTTAGAACATGAAAATTTAGCTAAGTATAGGAGACTTAGTTTTATTTTTGGCCTCTTAAATTCGATAATTTTTAAAGTGACCTTCTCAACCCTGAGATATAAGTCTGAGTTGATTCATGTTCAAGGGTGTATTTATCATATCTCGGCTAATTTTGGAAGATTTTTTGGACGAGGCTTGAACCAAGTTTGGATTTCTAAAACAGCAAGTCACCGTAATTATGGTGTATTCTAGTGGAATAGCAATGGGGGCCTTGGCATGTCATAGTGAGGGCTCAATCGGCGTCCTATTTATGAATTTAATTTTAGAGGGGCAGTCTGGTCTTTTCTGATTGCCCCAATCCTTAAAAACACGAGATTTATCATTATATAAGGCATTATATACCTTATTTCCACAATTCCTCTTTAAAATAAACCCTAGCAATCACCCAAATTCATTAATTTCAACTATTATTTCTTTAAGAAATCTCAAGAATTCAAGCTTCACCACCCAGGAACGATCAACAATGTAAATTCTCTTGCAAGATTAAAGCCTTATGGTATGTTAAATGTTCATCCATGGGCCCTTTTTGCCCATGGAGTCCAAGTACCTATTTTTGTGTTCTAAATCATGAATTCACATGTTTACAATGTGTTAATTTCTTTAAGCTTTGGTAAATTTTGATTAGCCAGATGTTTATAAGTGTATTTTGTTGAAAAGTAGCCTTTACACATTTAAAGCATTAAATTCCATGTCAAATCCCCCAATGTATGGTTTTAGTGTTATGATTATGTTATTCACACATGTTTCAATCATTCCCATGCCTAAATTCATGAATTTCAACTGTTTGATGAAATGCGTAAGAGATGAATTTTGAGCAATGACTACTTATTATGGCTGTGAAGCTTTGGTATGTATTTATTGTTAATGTTATCGAGTCCTGGGTGTTATGAATACCCAAAATTTAAATGTTTACTTAGCCTTAGTACTTTCAAAATGGGTTTTAGGCATATATGAGTATTATTAATTCAGTCAGTTATCCTATCTGTCAAGTTTAGATTAGTTTAGCATTCCGAGTCAGTTCAGTTGGGAGTAGTATTTAGCACTGAGTGAACTCATGGATGGGGGCTCACCTGCTAGTTGAGGGTGTGACCTTTGGTAACAGTCCCTGCATTCTAGAACTACATATGTAGCATAGGTTATAGAGGTTAACCTGCTAGTTAAGGGTTGATATATATCTCACTAGAGCACCTCCCAGTAGAGGGTGACTCTTTAGTCCTTTGGGACTTTATTTTAGTAGATCCACACAACCAGTGTTAGAACCCATGGCACAGTACTGACACCCTTCCAACTAGGGTCATAGGATATACCCCAATGAGTTCTTGTTGTAAAATATTGGTTAGATGATAGCTCCCACAGTGTCAGCCCAGTATTCAGTTCAGAGTTCAGTTTTAGGCTTTCTTGACCATGGCATATAGTTATTAGTTGTTCAGTATCAATATTTCAGTATTTCCATTTATAGTCTATCCAAGTATCATGTCATATGTTCGGTCATGAATTCTCAAATTTTACATCCTTCTCACAAACTATACATCAATTATCTCATGCTATTTATTCAGTCAGTTATTTTTCATGCATATCAGCCCGACCTAATTTAACATACTAGTATATTCAAAGTGCTGATTGCTTACTTGTTTTTTATGGTATGATATCTCATATAATAGGTTTAGACGCTCAGGTTCCTGACCGTACCTAGATATCCCAGTGCACCAGCAGTAGCAGTAGTGGTGAGTCCTTAAATTCTGAGGACCCTTTATCTTTATTTTAGTGTTTCATTTCGGTAGTCAGTCAGAGTAAGTTGGGGACTTGTCCTATCAACTCCACAGCCAGTCAGTTAGAGGCTTTCAGATACTTTCAAATAGTTAGTTAGTTATTAGTTGTTGTTGACAGTTTTTAGTGTATTATTTTTAGACATTGGTTTTTCAGTCATATTTGTCAAAGATATTTTAAAATGTTTAAACCTTATGGCGTATACATCTTTGTTTTCTGCACATATGTATTATTTAGTATCAGTTTATTCTATTCTCATAGTAGGTACCAACTCATGGGTTAGCTTGTGGTCACTAGTTACAGTAAGCATCGTGTGGCATCTAGGGTGTACTCCTGGGGAATTACATCTTAGGACGTCCATTCTTAGTGATAGGAGGAGAATTGGTAGATGTAAGAGAAGGCACACTCATAATGAAGTTGGATGATGAAGAGCTGATTTCAAAGTGTATAAACCTCTCGACACATGATCCCACTACCAAGATTTGTGCAAGATTATAGTGATTGAAGGGTATAAGTGTGGGGTGGTGGAGACTATTCCACCAAAGACTCGTTCGAACTTCCTTATTGATCATCCCAAACCATAACTACCCCAACCTGACACGATGCAAATTGATGATCCTAAAAAGGTTAAAATTGAGAAAGTTGTTGACCTTTAGAGTTCACACTCAAGAGGTTAAAAATGAATAAGAAAATGGAGTCCTCATATGAGAAAGAGGATGAAGGAAAATGTATGATTTATAGATTGGGTCGTGCCACGACACTAAATCAGGCACTTCTTGGGAGGCAACCCAAGTTAAGGTAAGTTTTATTTTTAGTATTTTTAGTTTTTACTACACTAGTTTTTGTTTTTTATTGAGTCACAGGTTGATGGAAAGTCTGAGCACCGGAAAACCAAAGATAAAGATGTGGCAAAGACTAAGTGGGGTGTCCTCGGACCTTCTTGATGTAAAGATGCTACTAGCTAGGCCTTGAGGCCTCAGGAAGTATTTCTATCTCTATTTTTAAAGTATACTTTAGAGATAATGTATATTTTTCAGTGTTGGTTGGGGAAATTCCAATTTGTAGTGTAATTTTAAAAAAAAAAATGTTAGGGTTAAACAAGATGTTCTTGTTGGTGCTATATTTGATCGCATGATGCAAGTGTTTTTAATGTAAAAAAACATATTGGTTTTATGAATTACTAGTTTTAAGGCTACTAGGCTCATCATTATGATTCTTGTACTTACTGGAGAAAGGTGAAATTTTGCCCTAAGGTGATAGTTATTGGAGTGAAAAAATGAAATGTGTTGCGGTTGCGAGGTGAGGAATAAAAAGAATAATAAAGTGTTCAAATTGAATAAGTTGTGAATATAGAATACTCCCACCATAGTATATGTGAATGAGCTTAATAAGATGGGGCAAAATAAAAGATGTGGGTATGTAGAAAATGGTATGAAGTGATTGCTATAGATTAGTCTTAATTGTACAATGTAATGTATTAAAGCGCTTAGGGAAGATAGTCACTATTACTGGCAAGAATAGTTCCTACCCATCCCGTAGCCTATATTGCAACCAGTAAAGACCTATTTGATCCTAAGTTTTAACATTCTGATATTAGTTTAGTACTACACTAAGGGAAAGCCTATGGTTCATCAATTACAACTTGTGAAATCTTTGTGAGAGTGAGCGCAATTTGATTCTTGTACCTATTTTGTTATGGATTACATGATTGCAAGTGATTATAGGTAACTCTCTTATTGTGGAGGACTATGTTTGATGAATGTTGGGTGAATTATATGATTTCTTTGATTGAACAAGGTGCATAAGTTTTCTAACTAGGTGAGTCAATTATTGAGGCTGGGATCTTTCGAAGTAGTGGTCTTGAACTTTCACTTGTCTGTGGGAAATGCTTAGTCTAGAAACTTGCATTCTATGCAGTCATTGTAGTACTATCTTGTGTTTCTTTCTTGTAGTCAAATTATGGAGTCTCCTCAGCTTATGATATTCAGAGTAAAGAGTTGTTCGAGGACAAACAAGGATTTAAGTGTGGGGTGGTTATCTGAGGTATATTTATGCACCTTAGTGTTGCTATCCTATCTTATTAGCCTTTTTTAGGGAAACTAATGTGATTAATGTGTTAATAGTGATACAATTAAGCATCTAAGTTTTTAAGTACTTAATTACAATGCTTAAAGGTGTTTCCAAACAAATTTTTATTCAAATTGATCATTTAGAGTTGCTAGTTTCACTAGCTTGAGCTAGGTGTTGTTATAGTCTGTTGAGATGGATTATAATGAGTGTAATGAGTTCATAATCACTTGAGTGTGTATTTAAGTGTATAAAAACTTTCTTATAATGTTCAAAGTAAAGTTGAATCAAGCCAAGATACAAAACAATAAGTAAAGATCAATGTGGGCAAGCCTAGTCTTAGCTCAAGTTTTTAGTCCACCGTTCTTGATATTGTGTTGTTTTGATCTCTAATACATAATGTTTGATTGTTTTTTATTCTCGGTGAGTTGATTTTTAGGATATATGTATTATACACAAGCTGTAAATTAAGTGAAAACAACACAACAAGCCTTGGGATGGAAGGAGAAAGGCTAAGACAAAGTAAACGTCAAAAGTGAAATTCCAGCGAGCCCATGAGAATTAGGGGCATCGCGCACCTCTCCCCCTTGGAATAACCAATATGGGATTCCACTCTCTCCCATAGGCTGAACTAATGTGGTATAATACTTATTCCCACACCGTCAAAAATCTCCCCTTATAAATTTAACACTTGTACTTCATTGATACCTTGGATGACTTTGAAACTTAGCGGAGTGATGGAAAACAATTCAATTAGGGTTTTTATTATTTTAATTTAGATTTTTAATGGATTATATCATGTATTCTAGAATCTATATTACGGCTATATCCATGAGTGGATAAAATCCCACTTTATGGGGTTAAGGCCAAGAACATGTTTACTTTCTCTTTGAATTGAGTTTCTTTGAATTGCTTATCATATTTGATTTTTTTGTTTATCCTTGTTATCACTATTTTATGGATTCTTAGCCCTTATAATATATATATTTTTTACCTTGTGAACTCAAGAGGGGGACTAGGAATATGTAATATGGGGATGAATAGAGTAAGGTTCTTATTCCTGTATAACATAAGGAATTTGAATGAGCGACTAAGATAGGGATATACCTAGAAGCCTTACTAGGTTCACATGTAGGATGATAGTGTCATGCATCTAATTCGATTATTAAATCTCTGTTCAATTTGTAGTTGTAATTTCCATAGAGGTCGGGAGACTACGATCATACAATAAACCCTACGAATCAACAACCAAGATAGGTAATCAATCGAATGAAGTTCAATAGCGTTGTATGATTGTTCACAATGCCTTAACCCTGAGTTTTCATCCATTATTTGTCCAAAGTCTTTACTTTTCCATATTATTTTAGTTTACTTTTAGTTTACAAACTTTCAAAATTCTTTAGGTTACAATGCACTACTTTAATCTTAATAGTTGAACTTAAATTAGATAGTTTTTGATACAAGTCTCGGAGAGATCGATATTCAGTTTTATTTAAGGCCATCGTATTACTTAGTGAGGCCACGTAACTTGGGTGTTCTATTGGGTGCAACAATAGGATACCATTCCATTAAATGACTCATAATGTCAGACTACAAGTCGTGTGCTAGACTCGTAACCACTGGAATTGATTATTAGTTGAACACCTTTGTGACTATGAGTCCCTCCTAATTACTCGTAATGTCTGATTATGAATCATGGAGTGGTGTCGTGGTCAATGGGCTGAAATTGAAGGTTCATTCTGCTTTGACTATGACTACTCCTAATGACTCATAACATCTAATTGCAGGTCTTCACGTGAGTCGTAGCCACTGGCAGCTAACTGACACTTAAAGGGAAAATTGCATAGCTTCTTACCACGATATCAGATCGAGCCAAAACTTATGGCGTAGGAAAGCCAACTTAGAGGCCTATCTTTTGAGGGGTTTATAGCTTTAAAATTTCATGTATTACAATATCTCTCCCTTGGGATCATTTATCTCTGAATAAAGTTGTCTGACCTAGTGTACTAGGAAAAACAGAGATCATGCACTAAACACTGATGAGTTGAATCATGACTAACTATCTGAACCTTAAACATAATGCATGCGCTGAAATGAACTGATGAATGCATGCTATGACATAAGTATGGATGGATAGCTAAGATAGAAAATAATAGAATTAATTAATTAAGTAAATCATGAATGCATGCAATGACATAAGTATGGATGGATAGCTGAGATAGAAAATGATAGAATTAATTAAGTAAATCATTACCTCAGGCTAAATCTAGATTTGAAGAGAAAATATGGGATACTTGGCGCACATATCAGCTTCTGCTTCCCAAGTAGCTCCATCAAGTGAGTAATTTCTCCACAGAACTTTTACTAAAGCAACTTGTTTATCCCTCAACCTTCGAATCTGAAGGTCAAGTATCTCAACAAAGACTTCCTTATAGAAGAGGCTATCTTCCGCGCCTACACTCTTTAAAAGAATTACTGGAGCCGGATCACCAATGAATTTCTTTAGCAAAAAGACATGGAATACTGAATGCACTAACGCTAACTCTGCAGGCAACTCTAAATCATAGGCTACCTTCCCAGAATGGCTCAAAATCCTATATGGGCCAACATAGCAAGTATGAAACTTCCTTTCTTTATAAATCTCTTTACCCCTTTGATCGGCAAAATTTTCAAATATTCTAAGTCACCAATATCAAACTTAATCTCCCTCCTTCTTATATCTGCATAGGATTTCTATCAACTCTAAGTTATCTTCAGTCTTTCTCGAATCAACTGAACTTTCTCTATGTCTGGCCCTACCAAAGCAACTTCACCTACCTCAGACCAACCAATATGCGACCTACACCTCCTACCATAAAGAGCCTTAAACGGAGTCATCTGAATACTTGTGTAATAGTTGTTACTAGAATAAAACTCAATCAAAGGCAAGTGATCATCTCAACTACCCTTGAAATCGATAACACAATCCCTCATTATGTCCTCTAAGGTTTGATAGTCATGTCTTTTTGATCATCTGTTTGGGGGTGAAAAGTCATACTGAGATGAACTTGGGTACCAAGACCTTTCTTAAAAGCCTTCAGAAATGAGAGGTCAATTGGGTACCTCTATTTGAAATAATGATCAATGGGACTCCATGTTACTTTACTGGCTCCCTGAGATAGAGTTCAGCATAATCCTTGGGAGAATATGAAGTATGGACTGGCAAGAAATGGGTTGACTTGGTCATTCTATCCACAATAACCCAAATAGAATCAGGCGAATGATGCATATGAGGTAACCCAATAACAAAGTCCATATTCACCATTTTCCACTTCTAAGTAGGGATGCTAAATTCCTGAAGCATACCACTAGGCCTTTAGTGCTCAACCTTAACCTTCTGATAATTTGAACACTTAGCCATGAATTCTGTAATATCCTTCTTCATACCATTCCACCAATAGACTTCTCGTAAATTATGGTACATCTTAGTGGCTCATAGGTGAATAGAATATCACAAATCATGAGCCTTTAAAAACATTCGTTGCCATAAATCACCCATTTTTGGAAAACATAACTTGCTTTAACAATAAAGTACATTATCTCCCCCTTGGATGAAAACTCTTACCTCTTGTCCCTAACTGCCTCTTTCAACTTAACCAAAATAGGATCTTTGTCTTGCTTCTCTATTACCTCATAAACCAAGGAAGATTCTGAATCCATACACTACCTTCGGCCGAACAAACCAACCAAACACCAAATCTATCAAGCTGATGAACCTCATGAACTAAATCTTTCTTATTATTCTCCACATAAGCAACACTTCTCGCAGACAATTTACTATGGGAATTGGCCGCAGAATTCTCCTTACTTAAGTTATACAAAATACTTATACTATATTCTTTTAGCAATTTTAGCCACCTTCTCTAATGAAGATTTAGGTCTTTCTGAGTGAGCACACATTGTAAACTCTTGCAATCAAGAAGAACATCAACATAAACCCCATAAAGATAATGCCTCCAAATCTTTATCAGAAAAACAACTATTGCCAACTCAAGATCGTGAGTCAAGTAGTTCTTCTCATGAGGTTTGAGTTTTCTAGAGGCATACATTTCCCTACTATATCAACACAGAACCAAGACAAACTCTAGAAGAATCACAATATACTATGAAACCATTTGAGCCCTCTAGTATGGTCAAAATTAGAGCAAAAGTGAGTTGAGTCTTCAACTCCTAAAATATTTTTTTGCAGGAATAGGACCACTGAAATTTGACTTTATTCTGAGTCCATTTGGACATGGGATAAGAAATAGAGGAAAAAATATCAACAAACCATCTGTAGTAATAAACTAAACCCATGAAACTCCTGATATCTAATGGAGAAATAGGTCTTGGCCTGTTTCATACTACTTTGTTATTTTGAGGATCAACTTGAATGCCATCACCAGAAATGTTGTGGCTAAGAAAAGGTACTAATTTCAACCAGTTGCTGAACTAGCGAATAATTGGCATTCCTTAAGGGTCTGTAAAATAATCCATAAATGGTCTACATGTTCATCTTCACTTTGAGAATAGATGAGGATGTCATCTAGGAAGACTATGAAGAACATGTCCAAGTACTTCTTGAATACTATATTCATCAGGTCCATAAAAGTTTCAGGAGTATTCATTAGTCCAAAAAACATAACTACAAATTTTAAGTGACCATACCAAGTGATAAGGGGTGATTTGACCACTCATTTACAGTCAATATTAATGAACATTACCATGTTTTTAATGAATAAATGAGACATAATTTTGATTGAATGCACTAATATACACATTTTTTCTGCACATAGTTGATGAGATGAAAAGACATGGATATGAGCTAAAAATAATTAAAAGGAAGCAAGAAAGTAAGTACAGTTAAAGACTTACAGAAGGAACTGGCCTCAATTACTTCGGTCCCTATCAGAAGATAACAATCCTGGAAGTCAAGTAAATTTAATTAACTGGGGTTACAGAACCCAATTGCAATCACAGTAGTCGCGGTTGCACCTAAGGATGTGCGATCGCGGCATGGCAGAAAAATACAACCCAAGGGTAGAATTGTAAATGTATGTGGCTAAGCCCAAATTTGACAAAAAGACTCAAACCCTAATAATCAATCATATATTCTATCTTCCCCCAATAGTTAGATTTTGGTCTTGAGTTCATAGCATCCATGCTTGAGAAGAAAATTTTGTAAATTTTTGAGTGAAAAATACATTGGAGTGGCCTCTAAGTGGAGGAATAAATCACTTCCATTGGAGATTTGTGGGAGTCCAAAGTTCGTCTTCAATATATCATTTCAATGGACAACATGGGTATATCTTGTCTTATTTATCTTATATGTAGCTAGATCTCCCTCTTTGGGTTATGTATGAACAAGTATTAAAGTGTGTGTGGCTTGTTATTGTTAGCTTTTATATAGTTGTTCATGTTGATGGGTTTTATTATTGCGTGACCAATTTGGTTGGGATTTATGGGTTAAAGCCCCAAAACCCCAAATGGGTTTGATGGGTTAAATCTCCGAACACTAGAAAAATTTAATCCATCTTCGAAAGAAGGGTTTTAGGTAAATTTTAGGGATCCATATCATCATTGAAAGAGGGATGTGGAGACCAAAGAAATGGTAGACAATTATGTTTGTAGTTTTCTAATCCATCACTATATTGAACATAAGAATGGTTGTGAATTTAACTATACCATGGGTTTTATCCTAGAAATAAGAATTCCTAAGTTAAGGTTTGGTTACCAATTGTTGAACACGTCCATTAGGCATTCAAAAGAATCAATGGGTGAAAGTTTGGTATTTTGTTAAAAGACTAGCATCAAAACCTATAATCGAACCTACCCACATTTGACCTATTAATAATGAAGTTAACTATTAGTATCCACGTGTCACTTCCCATAATAATACATAATCCCAAGATCCATGCCTAATTAATTAAACTCTAATTATTCATAGCCCCAAATTTATACTAGAAAAATCCAAAAAGAAACATTAGTGTTGATACTTATTTCTCCTATTTTTATCTTTGTGTAATATTGGCTTTAATTTAACAAGTATCCATTATTTTGAATTAACTTGATTTTAATTCGTCGGTTTCTCGTGGATTCGACCCTGACTCTAAAGTTGGATAAATATATTGACGACGACCGCCTTGCTCTTAAATTGACGTATAAGTTGAGCTTTATCAAAAAAGGTGTTTTTGTTGGGGAACAATTTGGCATATTATGTTAGTTTGGAATTTTACCTTACTTTTTTGAATTCAAGCTTGAAAATATTTATTTGTGATTTTCTTTTGTTACTTGTGTTAGGTAGATCTTAATTTTACTTTACTGATCTCTATGGCATTTTCCAACAAATATGATTTTGGTAGTTGCAAATCCTATCTTGATGATCCATGTCCATATTGTGATGGACCCCACTTTAGGAGAGATTGTAAATATGCTCCCCATAGAGAGATGGAATCACCCTCTTGATCCTATTAGGAGTATGTTGTTCTTTGTGTAGTGGTCGAGATGGACATGGGAGTGATTATCTAAATGACCCTCTCCTTATTATACTAACTGAGTTGCAATTTTTTCTTATGAGTTTTATAGGTCTTGTGATGAAAAGAAGAAAGATGTATATACCAAGTTCACTAGTCTAGAAGAAATACTTCAAACAATTTTGGATCGGGTAACTACAATGGTGGAGAATATGGAAGCCATGAATCAATCCCATGAGGCATTTGGAAGTTAAATTGTCAAGTTGGAGGAAATGGGAAAGGAAACAAACCTTGCAAATATCACTACCATGCCCATTTCCCAAGAGGAGGTTAATCAAAAACATAAACTAAGATATGATGATGAGCTTAGTAGCAAAGACTCATTGGTGATTTCCCAATCAATGGAATCAAATGGGGAAGAAGATGCCGAAATTAAGGAAATGGGACTAGAGTCTAAATAGCAATCAAGTTAAATCTCTTATGATGACTCTAGTTCATTTTAGGGTGAAGGGCTAGTAAGGATATAACTCCAGAATTAGGAAAAAAACTTAACTGAAACCAATTTTCAACATTATACTTAGAGGGTGTGATGAGAATCCATCCATTTGGGAAAATGATGGATTGTGAGGAAGAGGCATGTCATCCCTTCATTTTTGGAATTCGACATTCCAGAAGAGCACATAGAACCCCCACCATCGAAGGCCAAGGAACTTAATTTCTGATGCACAACTAGTTGCCTATTGATGTACTCACCTTTACCCAAGTGACAAATTCAAAAGTTTGATATGAAGCTAGGTAAAAGGTTCAAGTCTTCAAAATGGCGAGATAGAAGCTTTTTTGTTATTTCGTCACATCTTCCAAGTTTCATCTTAGAATATTTGAATCTTCTGTCCCTCTGTCGCTCATTGCATATTGAGCAAAATTTGAGAAGGAGATTAAAATCTTCTAAGTGGAAACATAAAAGGAGTTGGAGGAGGCTTTCTGCTAAGACATTAAACTAAGCGCTTGATGGGAGGCACCCCATCACGCCATGAAAATTGGCCAGTATCCTTTAATTTATACACGAAAGTATATTTTTATTTCGTCTATTTGTTCATGCTTAATCTATGAAAAAATAGTACTAGGAGGAATGTTAATTAAAGTTGAAAAAGGGAACGTGTGAGATTGGCATGTTTGGAATGAACAATGGAGTGCAGGAGACCTGATTTTTTGTCTCAGTTACCGCGACCACGGTTTGTGCCATTGTGATTATAGAGGCCGCGTGTCCTCAATCATAAAAATAGGACTGCGATCACCGTCAAATCAGGTTAATTGACCTTTCGAATGCTATTTGCTCACACGCACCTTTATCAAAATTCTCCAAATTCTCTCAAATTGTTTTCTTTGAGTTGAGTGTCCAAGTGTTATTTCAATCTATTGCATCATCAAACTTGGTATGTTGTCTTAATTCCTTATTCTTAATGAAATTACATGCTTAGAACCTATACTTTAGGGAAAGGCCTGAAATATTATTTTCAATACTAAATTGCATTATTTTTTGTGGTTGTTATTGTGGTTAGAAGTTGTAGTTGGTGTAAACACCAATGGAGAAGTCTTAAGTACCCAAATTTAGGCCTTAAAAGGTTAAAATTAATGTGTGCACCATGTGTTCAATTCAATGCCCCTATGAATTCCATGTTAAATTCTTTGAGTTTAGGGGCTATAGTCATAATATCTAGGCAGAACCTCCTTAGTCATAATGATTATGTGCCTAGTAGAACACAAATTTGAGGATAAAATCTCCTTGATCGCTATACCTGAGGGCAGTGTCTATAGAAATCAAAATTTCTACACATCTATTTCTTCCCCCAAAATCTTTTTAAAAACTACCACATGAGTTTATCTGCTTAATTTAGCATGTTTTTGAGTGTGATAATGTTAATGA
This sequence comes from Capsicum annuum, assembly GCF_002878395.1. Lineage (NCBI taxonomy): Eukaryota > Viridiplantae > Streptophyta > Magnoliopsida > Solanales > Solanaceae > Capsicum > Capsicum annuum. The sequence goes on along the minus strand of NC_061118.1, from coordinate 41,799,468 downwards.
TGGTCTGGTATATACTTCTTACAGGTACTAAGCCACCAAAATGGAAGAATTTGACAACACCAGGTTCATGACTGCACAATTCCAAAACCTCTACTATGTAGATTTTCCCAGAACTAATTTACTCCCTAAAAGGGGTATCATCTTAGACAGAATAGATGAAAAGTTCCCAAGTTTCCTTGCCAGTCTCACTTAGACCGAGTAAAAATACTTTACCCTAGAACCCTATCATGAAAATGAGCATTGGGTTCATGAGTTCTATACGAACCTCAGCATAGTGTCGCTCTCAAACCCAATGATGACAATTCGGTGTAAGTAGGTGAACTTCATAGGTGATTGGATTAATGACAGTGCATACGCAAGTGTACATGGTCAACTAAGTAATATAGTGGCCTTCAAGAAAGCTGAATATCGATCCCACAGGGACTAGTTGCAACAACTATTCAATTCTAGTTTAACTTCTAAGATTAATTTGATGCAAAGTAACCAAATAGAGTTTTGAATATTTATAAACTAAAGTAATATAAACAATGCGTAAAATAATGACTTGAGATAATCAATATATCAAAGCCCAGGGTTAAATCACTTTGAACAATCATACTACATTATTGAAATTCATTCATTAGCTCGCTTATCTTTGTTGTTGATTCCTAGGGTTTCTTGCATGATCATGGTCTCCCGACCTCTAATCGTTTACCTAATTTGGACATTACAACTACATCGTTGAGCGGGGTTGTAATAATCCAATTAAGTTCTTAAAGATATCGTGCTACATGTGAATCAAGAAAGGGTTCTAGGTATAACCCTGTCCTAGATGCTAATTCGGATTCTTAATTTCATAAAAGAATAAGAACCTTACGTTGTTTATCCCCATGTTCTATCATCTTATTGCCTCTCATGAGATCAAAAGATTGACAATATATGTATTATAAGGGTGATAAATCCTTAAAATAGTTTAAAAAAAAAGTATTAACAAACAACAAAATATGATAAGCAAAGATAATGAAATCAATTCAAACAATATTCTACATGTTCTTGGCTTTAACCCTGGAAAGAAAGTGTTTAGCCACTAATAGTCATAATCATCCTCTAAATAATTGTATGAATAATCAAAAACTATAAAAAATACTAAATTAAAGAATGTAAAACCTAAAACTAAATATAAAAGCCTCCCAATATTGTCCAAGAAATCAAAAAGTGTTTTAGCATAACGTGAGAAGTCTTATTTATAGTATAACCCATTTGGCCGTATAGGGAGAATGTGGTGTGGCATGTTGCTTTCTCAATGGGAGGTAGTGGTGAATGACCATGATTATTTCAGTTGAGAAAGCATTACGGGGCATTGGTTATTCCTATGGATAAGGGGATGTGTCACGGGGAAAACGCATTGCTCACCGGAATGTGCAATTTCATTGTCTAAACTTCCCTTTGTGCTTTGTCTTCAATTCCTGGCTTATGGTAGGATTTTAAATTTATTAACAGATTTATCATTGCCCATATATCATCATAATAAAACCATCAATCATCCTAAAACATCATACACTATAGATTAGTTCTTAAAGCAACACACAATTCATAACGATGAACTAGAAAAAAGAGCTAAGACTAGGCTTGTCCACATTGACTTTCAACTTGTTGTTCCTACTCCTAACTTGACTCAATTATGCATTGCACACTATAAAAAAAAATTCCGCTCTTAGTTACACAATAACAACCTTGGTAACTCATTCAACATAATAGAATCAAATGCAAAGCACCTAGCTTAAGCTAGTAATACTAGTTTTCTAGGTTGAACTTATAAATGACTCAATTAAGTATAAACTTACTTGACCTACACCTTTAACATTGTAATAACATACTTAGACACGTATATACTTAATTCTATCATAATCAGCACATTAAGAACAATAATTACCCTTCAAACAAGGCTAAATAAGCTAAGATAGCAACACTAAGGTGATAAATACACCCAACATTGATCAACAAGGTGTATGGGCTCCTAGATGCTGCTATGAAACAATTTAGAGAAAAAGGATGTGATCAAGGATCTTGGATGGCGAACATTCTATGCCCAACAAAAGAGGTTCCCTGGGCCACCACTAAGAGAGATATCTTGATGAATGATTTCACAGCTGAGGCTAGGCTTTGGCTGAATATCAGCTATAGTAGAGTCTCGTTGTGCACACACATGACCATTTTCACTGATATGCAAGCTCAGACAGTGGCTTGTATCCTGTCTGGCATTACTCAAAATATGGGTGAGATTGGTCTCTTAGATTTGTGGTAGTTCAAGAACCATGAAGGTACACATCTTCTCTTCCCTTCCATTTTTACTAATTTATGTAGAAGAGTGTAGGTGGTGGAGTATGCTGCAAATACATGGGTGCTCCTAGGCCTCCGCATCTTTCCACTCGAATTTTGGGATTAAGGTTCCCCAGGTCATAGCAAGAAAAGAAATATGGACTCTAATAAATTATCACAAGAGTACATAGATTCTTGTAGACCTTTGGAAAACAATCCCCTCGATGACATCTTAGGTCAGATACGGATAGTTAGGGAGCTAGTGTCCAGATTGCCTCAAGGACCAGGAGAGTCCTCCACCGCTTGCCACTCATATGTGAGTCAGTCGGATTATGACATATACCATAAGGACCATAATAAGTAGAAAGCCACTATTGCCAGATTGAAGAAAGCCTACAAACCCTTAGACGGATCACATAAGGACATTAGTGACTCGCATGAGATGATAGTGAAGAGATAGGAGAAAAGAGAAAAGCTATTCAAAAATTTATAGAAAGGGCTAAAGGGCATCTTCAATATTCTCAATCCCAATGAGTGACTACCATCACTGAGGTTGGATAGTGAAGATGAGGCCCATGTGGAGTGGTCAGCTGAGGATACTGGTGGTAAGGATGTAGAGTTAGCGGAAGAGGATAGCTCCTGATACAAATTCAATGAGACCCTTTTACTCTTACTTTATTACACATGGAGTGAAGACACCGCTTTATTTTTAGTTGGGGGTGCCCCCAGATTTGTATTGTTTTTATGTTGTATAGCTGGATATTTCTTTTTATGTTATTTTGGGATGACTTTCTGGATACTATTTTGTTTTGTTTGTTTTTTGAGTGATATATTTGGGCACTCTAATGGCGCCCATGTTTTTGTTGATTATCATGGTTTTTAGTTTTAGTTTTTCTTTTTACTTTAGTTTTACCTTGATATTGGTGATGCATGACAAACTTTGCCCTATGATAGATTGAGTAATGAAAATCTTAAGGATAAAGGATCATGTTTGGGGATTGAGAAATATATGCAGGAGAATTTTGAGTACCCATAGCATGTCATGAATGAAGGAGAAGTTTGAGTACCTATGGCATTGTAAATTTGGGATCATATTAAGCACCATTGGCAAAGTCTGAGTAGCCATATGGTTGGTTTACCCGTTTTGACCAAAAATATGAGATTAAGGCTTTGGTTGTAACCACAGTTTAGCATATTGTGCGACGTGCTAATGCAAATTTAATAACCCCCTCCCTCCCTAAATATTTCAAAAATCAAGGGTATGAACGTGAGAAACTTCGTAATAAAACTTCTTTGCTTTTTGTAACTCCAAGTTCTTGACTTGTAAATAATGATAAATACTCCAATTTTGTCTCTCACAAGAGGGGCAATTGAGCCTCTTTGGCGAGTGTTTGCATGACATGTGTGGTGAGCTATTTGCATTCAGCTCTTGTATACTTGTGTTATCTAGAACTTTCCATGTTAGTCTATCAAGGCTAGTTTTGATTGTATGTGGTTGGAGAAATAATCTTAGGCATTCTTTAGGTATTGAAAACCCACTCAATCCTAAAAACTCTACCCATTCATAAATTTAATCCCTAGTTACCCACTTTGAGCCTTAGGACCTTACATTGGCAAAAACATTACAAGCCGTGAACCATTATTTTTATCCCTTTTTTGAACCGTACCCTCTTTAAACTCAAAAATGTAACTTAAGGCTAAAAGCCTAAGTTGGGGGTGGTTAAGATTGATGGAAGTAAGTTTGAGGCTACGAAATCGTAATGATATGCCTAAGTGCCTATGAATTGGAAACCAATGAATAGAAAAATAGAGATTCCAATAAAGGAATTAATTGCACGAAAGTTGAAAGAAAAAGAAATGAAAGAAAATGAGTGAACAAAGGTAGCAAAAAGTAGGCTTAAGAAAACAGAGAAAATGAATAGGAGTAGCCCATAGTTAAAAAAATAGAATAAATAGTGTGATGTAGATGTTCAAGGAAAGGTGTATCTATGTTGTCCCAAATGATATCCTACCCTAACTCGAACCCATGTTACAAGCTTAAAAAGTCCTTTGAGATCTCCAACCATTTACTTTCTTTATAGTGGCAATTGTAAATAGGGGCAATCTTAAGGTATGAAACTTGTTAACAAAGAGATTTCTTTTGTAAGGGAGAGATATTTTTCAGTTAAACTTCCTTGTTTCATAATTGGCACCTTGGTGTGTTGAATTCTGTTTCTTGTGAGGTTGGGATTTGAACAAATTGAGGTGGGTAATTTTGTCACCTACTTAGCAATGAGACAAATAGAGTATAGCTTAGTTGTGGTTAAAAGGGAGTAACTTCTGGAGTATTGGGTTTTATTGCTTAGTTTGTCTTTGAAGTCTTGTGCATCCTTAGATATTGCATCTTATGATCAGCGGGTGTAGTGAAAATAGCATAGCCCGTGTGCATTAAGCAACTTGTCGTAGTGACTAAGCTTGAAGTCATTGTGATGTTTAAGGTATGAAGCTTGGGCATAGATAATTGTTGTGTCATGGTAAGAGGTATTATTTCTTGAGGACAAACAAAACTTTTAGTTAGGGGTGTTGATGAGGAGTGATTTTACCACTTATTTGCACTCAATGTTCATGCACATTACCATGTTTTTAATGAATAAATGAGACATAATTATTATTGAATTCACTAATACTGCCATTTTGTAGGCACATAGTTGATGTGATGGAAAGACGTGGATTGAAGCTGAAAATAAACAAAAGGAAGCGAGAAAGTGCAGCTGAAGACTTAGAGCAGGAACTGGCCTCAGTTACTGCAGTTACAGTTATATGACCACGATTGCGGTAGTCAATTAAAGTCAATTAACCGCAGTTGTAGAAGCTAATCACGATCGCGGTAGCCACGATCGCGGCCAAGCCTCTGCAATTGCGATGTGGAATAAAAATACAGACCAAAGACTGAATTGTAAATGAACGTGGCTGATCCCAAATTTGACAAAAAGACTCAAACCCAAATAATTCATCATGTATTATATCTTCCCCAATAGTTAGGTTTTTTTCTTGTGTTTATAGCCTCCTTACTTGTAGAAGTAAATATGGTATAAATTTTGGGTGAAGAATACATTGGAGTAGCCTCTAAGTAGAGGAATAGCTCACTTCCATTAGAGATTTGTGGGAGTCCAAAGTTTGAAGTAACATTCACTTAGTCTTCAATAAATTATTTCAATGGAGATCATGATTATATCTTTGATTATTTACCTTATGTGTAGCTAGATATCCCTCTTGGGGTTATGCATGAATAGGAATTAAAGTGTGCGTAGTTTGTTATTGTTAGCTTCTATATAGTAGTTTATGTTGATGGGTTTTATCATTGCTTGACCAATTTGGTTGGGATTTATGGGTTAAATCCCCGAAAACCCATATGGGTTTGTTGGGTGAAAGCTCCAAACTCTAGAAAGCTTAAAGCCATCTTCGAAAGAAGAGTTTTGGGTGAACTTTATGGATCTATATCATCCTTAAAAGAGGGATGTAGAGACCAAAGCAACGATAGACAATTATATGTGTAGTTTGCTAATCAACAACTATTTTAGACATAAGGGTGGTTGTGAAGTTAACTATACCATGGGTATTATCCTAGAAACAGGGATGCCTAGATTGAGGTTTAGTTACCAATTGTTGAATACACCCTTTAGGTATTCGAAAGAATCAATGGGTGAAAGTTTGGTGTTTAATTGAAAGACTAGCATCAAAACCTATTACCGAACCCACCCACATTTGACCTATTAATAATGAAGTTAATAATTAGTATCCATATGTCACTTTCCTTAGTAATACATAATCCAAATATCCGTGCCTAATTTATAAAATTCTAATTATTCATAGCCCCGAATTTATACTAGAAAAACCCAAAAATAAAATTAGTGTTGATTCTTATCTCCCCAGTTTTTATCTTATTCTAATATTAGTTTTAATTTAACCAGTATCCATTATATTGAGTTAACTTGATTTCCACTCATATTGTTCCTCGTGGATTTGACCCTGACTTCAAAGTTGGGTAAATATATTTATAAAGACCGCCTTGCACTTAAATTGACGTGTAAGTTGAGCATTATCACCAAGGTTTGAAGGTTGTCTTTGTAATATCACTTTCTCTAAATCTAAGTTGATGATAGCAGTGTCTGACATCAATCGTAGAAAAATAATTGTCACCCTAAAGTTGGTCGACAAGTTATAAATCTTGGGGAGAGAATACTTATTCTTCATCATGACTTTGTTTAACTGACGGTAATCAATGCACATTCTGAGTGAACCATCATTTTTGCACACAAAGATAACAGGCGCACCCCACGGGGAAACACTAGGCCGTATGAAGCCTTTATCTAAGATATCTTTCAATTCCATAATATTTGTTGGAGCCATTCTGTAAGATGGAATTTATATAGGCTGGGTATCTCAGAGAAGATCTATTCCAATGTCAATTTCCCTCTCGGGAGGGACTCTATATAGATCTTCAGGAAACACCTCTGAAAACTTATTATCTACCAGAACTGATTCAGGACTTGGAATCTCAAATTTTGAGTCCTTGACTCAAAAACGATGATAGATGCAACCCTTGGATATCATCTTCCTTGACTTAAGGTAGGAGATAAATCAACCTATAGGAAAGGAGGTACTACCCCTCCATTCTATGACTAGAGCATTAGGAAATTGGAACTGGACTATCATGTTTCTAAAGTCAACTGATGCATAAAAAGAGTGGAGTCATCCCTACAAAGAATGACATCAAAATCAGTAATCTCTAATTCTATAAGATCAACTTAGGTAACTTTCTGGGACACTATAACTGGGAAATTTCTGTAAACTCTTTTAGTTATGATGCAACTACCTATTGGAGTGGACACAGTGAAGGGTTCTGGAAGAATTTTTTGGTTGATATCAAAGTCTACGGCTATATAAGGGGTCACAAAGGGCAGTGTGGCTTAGAGATCTAATAATGCAAAAACATAAAGGTAAAATAATTGTAATGTACCAGTAACCATATCTGGAGAACCTTCCTGATCTTGTCGAGATTGAAGGGCATAGAGTCAATTCTAACATTGTACACTAGTGGCACTAAAAATGGCACCTTGTTGAGTTGGGCGTCCTTCTAGGACTATTAAAGAATTATCTGGGACCTGCTGACAATTATTTATTCCTCATTGGACAACTAAAGGACATTCACTTATTCGATAGCCTATCTTGCTATACCCAAAACACACATCATTGTCTTCTAATAACTCAACATTGTGGTTCTTACCAATCTCTTATAAACCGGATTGGTGTGACCATTATTTAGCATACCTTGAGATTTAGGGTCAGGTTCTCTATCTCGATGATCTTGTCTAAACTTAGGCACTGGAGAACTGTAAAAGATGAGGCTGGAGGTTTGGATTTTTGGCAGAACTGATGATGATTACAACATTTTCACTTATATTGAGAAAAGTTAAACCTACCAGTTCTAGCCCTCTTATTCTCTTTTCCCTTTTCATTGAGCTTCTTGTCCTGAATCTGCTGAGCATGAACCGTCAATCTAAAAAGTTTTGTATCCTTAATCAACTTAGTTGTCCTACACTTCTTGACAACATCTTTTGATACACCAGATACGAACGTACTCATCCTAGCCCTAAAATCAACCACCATAGTCAGAGTATATCTTGCTAACTGGGTGAACTTGAGTGAATACTCCTTTACACTCATGTTACCCTACCTTAAATTAATGAACTCTTTCACCTTGGCCCTACTCAATTCAAGTGGGAATAATCGATCTAAGAAAGTAATAGCAAACTCATCCCACTCCACAGGCCCTGCATCGGCTCCTCTATCTTCCTTCCACTACTTAACCTAGCTGTGAACCACTCCTTGTAATTGGTAATCAACTTAATCAGCACTCTCACTTGAGTTAACACCCATAATATCTGTCACCTTCTATATATAATCAAAAAACTCCTGTAGATCCTCCTCAGACTTAGATCCAGAAAATGCTGGGGAATTCATTCAAGTGAAATCCCTGATTTTGGATACTATTGTGATCAACATATGATTGGCTGGGGCAACGGCCTACTAATTACTATAGCTAGACATAAATTTGGCTAAGGTGATAAAAGTGTCTCCTAATTCAGTGTGAGAGACCTGCTTATTCAAATGGTCATCGAGAACATATTGTGGAGTAGGCTCTTCACCATTTCTCCTTCCATTAGCCTCTCTAGGAGGAATTTTCTATAAAATGTAGACAATGAGTTAGGAGAAGAAGTTTAACAGATCTTATACTCCATTTCACAACAAGAATACTGAAAGAAGGGAGACTTTTCGAAAATGTTTCATAGCCTATCGCCCATCAGTGCAGTACGTTTTATTCATATGAACAAGACTCTACCTAACACGGCTTTCAGACATCATAGAAAACAATAAAACTTGTACTCTAATACTAAGTTTGTCATGACTCGAGACTACCCCCTATTCATAACACGGTGCTTAAGGTTACGAGTAACCCCAAGCTAACCCATGATCTAGCACAAGCTATAAATATAAAAAAGTAAACGTAAAAAAATACTGTGCAAAAGTCATTTAAAAGTTTCTAATGATAAAAACAATATCAATTGTAAATAAAAGTCATCACGGGAAAACACATTTAAATGTCTTACTATCTAACTATTTAAAAGCCTTTAAACATGATGAGTTATTGGGATAGGTCCCCAATAAACTCTGACTAACTAAAATATCATGGAATAAAATATTGAGATGAATAACTAATAATATAAAAAGTCTTCAACTGATGAGAACTCACCAATGCTGCAGCTGAGTAGCACAAGAATAGACTACATACAATCTAGGAACTGAACATCTAAACATATGTTATAAGAAAACATAGCGCAAAAGAGAGTATGTGATCAGTACTTTGAATGTACTGGAATGTGAGATGATATCTAGCTGATATACATATATACTAAGCATGAATGTATGAACATGAAAAATCTAATGCAAAACTAAGTATAAATATGTACTGAAATAATCAGAATAATTCAGAGACTGAGATACTGAACACTTGGTCATGATTGAACTAAGGACTATGGGAGCTAACTACAATTGACATACCTAAATCTGAGCTAACCGAGGTCCAACCTAAAAACCCAATTTGAAGGGTATTGATATGTTGCAAAGGGTAGCAACATGGGCTAACGTGGATCTACTAATGTGATATCCCGAAGGACTAGGGTGTCAATCCTAAACAACGGGTGACCTCTAAGAGGGTGTTAAGCCTAAACTGATGGGTGACCCATCATAACCTACACTGGCAATATTTTTAGAATTTAGGGATCGCTACTAATGACTCTACCTAACTGATGGGGGAGTCGTCATCCCTGCATTCACTCGGTGCTAAGTGTTACTCCCAACTGAACAACTTAGAAGTTTCACTAAAACATAAACTGAATAATGATATGATAAAGTCATGGTATTCTAAAATTACTATTGTATACATAAATGTAGGAATCATGTACTTGTAAATTGATGCATGTTTAAAACCTTGGTATTGGGTGTTCATAAACCACCAGCATAGACTAAAGTAACTGATCATAAAAGTGGTAAAACTACTGATAGTTTGAAAAACAATAATTAATACTCAACATGTCAATAACAGATTTTGATATGGAAAATAAAGATTATCAAATGTATGGAGACACCATTCTCATGAGGGAACATATTTTCATTGTACATAATCCAAACAACTAAGAGAAAGAGATGATAAAATTCACATTTAACTTGAAACTCTATAAAAGGGGAAAATGGGTTTGCATTTGTAAATCTTGGAAATTTGTAGGGACTCAATAGGTGAAAGGGTCCCATTGATCAATATCCCACATTCTTGAGAATATATGCCTTGGTGTTATCGTTGAAGTTGATCATTTCTTGGGAAACCCTAGTTTGCTCTTGAGGAATAACGGAATTGCTTTATTTTTCAAAGAGAAGTGATTTCTAAAGTTCTGAGGTGTTAGGTATTTTTAATCCTCTTATAACTAATGTTTGGGTACCCAAAAGACGTGGGTTTGGGGTTAAAAGTGGTGGAAATTACTAAAAAGCCCTTATTAAAAACATGCTGGAATTCTTCTCTCGATTGTTATGACTCACCTTATAACTCATTACGACTAATCACGAGTCATGGTCTGAGTTATAACCTGGAACCCTGAGGTCTGGGTTTCTTTATTCTATAACTACAACCTTTCTCCAATAACTCATTACGACTGACAACGAGTCGTTAGGTGGAGTTCTAGTATGAGGCTTGATTCTTGGAACCTTTAATGGTCAGGCTAAAAGTCCATATTATTATTTATCTTTCGTCTTATTATTATTTTGTGTTTTATTGTTGTAATATTCTACTTACATATTTTCGACATTTATGCCATTTATCCACAAAATTAGCACCTAGCTTTTAGCTCCTGTATATAGTTTGGCTTATCTATTTGTGGGATATTATAGGTACCATAATCGCTTGTAAATCCGATCATGACAGCATTATCTCATGCTTTCCTGTTAGTTGTTACTCTTGATTTAGAAGTGGGATTTGCTTGTCTAAATTAATCTCTTGATTCACGTGATTTCATAAATGAGTAGCTAACCTGAAGAAGCTATTCATTTACTTCAATTAAGCTTGAAAGAGTTATCGAGGTTGGAAAAGATTAATTTAGCGTGATTTGGGATGTATGACCCATCTTATGAATTCGAGTTAGAGATAAGAAAATCTTATTATAGCCAAATGTGTGTTTTGTGATTTATGTTTTCAGATTGGTTTGAAAGATCAAATGAAGAAAAACCTCTCAATAGTATCAAGATGTTAGTGGGTGATATAGAATACAAGGATAATTTGCTAAATTTGACATTAAATTATGAGTAGTTAATTAAACACATTGTATTATTGATAGAATCGACTCCTAATATCATTTTTCTTTTTTCTGATAGCTTGTAAAAGCCATTGAACAACTTATTTATACTATATTTGGTTTTATTCGTGTTACACTTTTATTATAAAAAAAACCTGAAATATTTGTATCTTTTGTTTGGATTTTAGTAAGTTGCTTTTATCTCGTGCTTTCTCGATTGCTAGTCATATTGTGACACAACCCAATACAGGGCCTTATCATAATGAGCATCTTAAGTCTAACAAGGATCGGAGACTTCCCCTGATAACCAAACTAACCAACCAACATATACCCTAATTCGGATGAATTTCGAACATATAAAAAGATAGAGTGATTAAAACGTAATGACTTTGGTATAGGTCTATAATCGAGACCAACGCGACCAAGTCAAATCAACCAATAGCAACCCAAACCCAACAATAACCATAGCTTTATCCATTCCATACCCATGTCGACAATTGTCCAAACAAAGCCGCTAAACAATGACCAAGAATATCTAGTCGGGACATGCCCCCGACCATTGCCAAAAAAATGTCAAGAGAATAGTGAAAGCATAAAGTAAAACATAACATGAAATGGTACTTCTGAAGAATGAAAGCTCACAACTGCAGTCACACTCAAGCTGACCTCCAATCACAAAGTAACTGAGCAGGTGGTGTGAAAGTATGGTTGATTCCTGCGTCATGTAAGGATATAGCACCCGAAGACGAGTTAGTGGGTGAATGCTAGCATGTACTCAGGAGTAAGGATAAAATAATTCCATCATTCAAAACAAAAGTAAATAACCATATGCAATCACATGTATACATATATACATATATCATGCTAGGAAAAGGGATCGGGTTTTTTATGTATTTGAAATATTAACCTGGGTCATGTATCATTACCATCATAATCCACCAACGGGCTATATGGGTCAAGTCTTACCCCCTGGACAGGCCGCAGTATGTGTATCCGTATGAACTGGAGATACTATAGGTGGTCGGGGATTCCTTTGTACCCTTCACCCTCTATGATACATATGTACGTGTATGTACTTGGGGGATTCCCTTTTACCCTATAAGTATGTGGTCATCAAGAATAATCCTCATGTCGGCAAACATGAGTTTCCAATATCATCCTTTCGAACTCACACCTTCATGTATAGCTATCACAACCCTCCATTATTTCCTAAGTAAAACATTTAACATTTAACCAAACCACCAATTCCAATGGTCAATTTTTAAGGCATTATAAGGTGGTATCGTCATACCGGCTATAGCTTGCAAGCAATGTTATTTGCAAACACTTAAGGGGATTCCCATGTACCCCGCAGATTCCATTATAAAAAACACTTGAGGGATTCCCATGTACCCCACAAGGTTTCTATTATAAGTTTACTAGGGGATTCCCGTGTACCCCAAAAGGTTTTCAAAACCATCCTTAACCAATTAACCATTTATTCCATGCATTAGTCTCAAGAAACATGCCAAATTGAGTTCTAATGCATAAACCAAAAACAATTAGGCAAGTGGGTTGAGTTTATTACCAATTCCCATTCCAAAATAATCAATTTGGGTTCTATAGAAACCAAGGCCTTTCCCAATCATTTAAAACCAACCAAACCAATTTGGGTTCCATTACCATATTATGCAATGCAAGGTTTTCAATAAAATTCAACCTATGTTACAAAACCATTCTCATAGGCATTTTAACAAACATGTTGAGGGCATATAGTTTCCAAAACCAAAACAAAGATCCAATTAACCATTCCCATGCAACCACATGTTCAAACCAACATTATAATATGAAAAAGCATAAATAAAACATGGGAAAACATCATCCAACCATTAGTAACAAAATCCCCCAACATATATTTCAAACCATCATCAAATGATTATTTTGATGTCCAATCGTACCTTAGATAGAAAAGAACCAAAACCACACTGAGTAACATACGACCAAGACCCCTAAACTGTACCTATATCATATGACTAGTAAGCATGAGTCGTATGATGTCAAAAGAGTTCAAACTTTAGAATTTCTAAGGTTCAAAACTCAGGGTGTTTCAGTATCCCCTACTAGGATATTTTGTCCTCGAATGATGCATATAGGTAAACACAAGCATGGTTTCAACGCAATACTACCCATAAACTCCCCTTTAATAAAGTTAGAAAAACAAATACATTAAAGAATCACTATTTTCTTTAATTGAGACAAACAACAAGATTGAAGAATACATACACACTTTAAGCACAATTATCCAAATGAAGTCCAAATATGGATACTTGGACTTCAAGTCCTCTTCTGCTTCCCAAGTATTCTCTTCCTCTACAACCCATGCATCTAATATAATATTCCTAAATATGGCTACATCCTCCACTAAGCTTTCAACATAAAAACAACACTCCTCTATTTCAACTTCTCAACTCCCCCCACAAATACATAATTAGAGGGATTGAGTATAACAATATATCCATCCTATGTTAAAGACTATATTGGAGTTAAAGGTGCTAGTGGAAGCCATGGGACCCTATACTTAATGCCATTCTGATAATATCACCCCGTCTGTCACTATAATTGAGAAATTGTAGGTCATAATAAAGGAGTTTTGGTCGTATAACACAATGGTTGGGTACCTATCAATAACCATGCTCCATCCTATCTATACTACACCCACTATATGGATTTTCTAAACCAAAACTAACAGCCTTAATCACTATCATAAAATTTTTCACCCTGCCTCCCCTCCGCAATTATTTTATATAACAATATTCATCTCACTCTTCCATCTACACTCACAAACTTAGCTCTATTAGTCACCTTAGAATTTTATAACAAAGGACATGTACACTCTCATCCAAAACATCACTATAATCCTAAGGTTACACCACCCTAACATAAGAAGAGTCACTAAGGATCTAGAGTATAAGCATCAAGAAGAAAGGAGGTACTTCCCAATTATGACTCTTATCTGTCGTACTACCAAAGGCAAGACCTGCGAAATAAGATACGGCACTATAGGCATTAGGTACTCCAAAGCAACTACCCAAGTTGTAAGTAAAGGATTACTCTAAAATAAAAATAACATAATACGATTCCCTAGGACTGGGCACCAGAAGTAACATAATTATATACATCATAAGTAGTGTAACATAGACCCGAGATTTATATCTAGGGAATAAAGCAAGGATTGTCTCTTGAAACTACTGTTTATTAGAACCAGGCATGACGTAAGACATGAATGTATGAGTCATGAGTATTATATAATAGAACTTGAACATCTGGAATCTTAGATTCTTTAGGAACATTATTGCATTTGATTCAGGGGCTAGGGTATGGACATATGCAGCACATAGAATATGGACTTGAGGCATAAGACTATTAGAATACGTGCAACACTAGTAGATTTTCGTCTTAATCGTAATAGGAGAGAATCACTAGATTATGAGTAAGTTCACCCCAACTTTCCCTTGAAGTCCACTGCTAGCAGAAAAATTAAGATTAGCCCTATGATCTTTATCTTACTACACCTGCAAGCCCAACACTCCTCTCTAAGGGGTATTTGTACGAACATGTACTAGGGACACTTGGCTCTTTTATACTTAAAACCTTATCTATCTAGAACCTACCGGGGATCTAGCATAGCTTTACAAAACCCATGCCCTAACCTATTCAATGACTTAGCCCCAATCTATCTGCTCAACCTGGACCTCTGGCCTTCATGTCATAACTTTCCCACTCTGTATTCCATGAGTCATTAACCGAGTATCTTTCGTACACCCCAATAATACTACCAATCTAACCCCACAACTCTCACCTAGTTATCCTGTAACTAACATACTCTCTTTAACAAAATCAATATCTATATCTCAAACTTAGTGTCTATCAACCATCATGCAATACCAACTGAGTACCCCGTATAGAATATACATATATTGTCCGCCCCACCCAATTTCCTTATCCACCTTCCAGTAACCTATACATACCTGGAGAAAACCATTCTCTCTTATGCATAAAAGAACAAAATTACCCTACGAAGAAACACAAGGGCGAATGAAACACTTATATAAAAGATCTTTTTGTTTCTTTTTAAGCTTCTTCAACTTAGTTGGATCCATTCTATGTGAAGGAATATAAATTGGATGAGTTTCTAGAACAAGATCAATCCAAAACTCAATCTCCCTATCAATAGGAACACCAGAAAGGTCACCAAGGAAAACCTCAGGAAATTCATTCACCACCGAGACAAAATACGAAAAGGGACCATCTGAGTTAGAATCTTTAACCTAAACAAGATAATAGAGAAACCCATTAGATATTAATCTCTAAGATCTAAGATATGATATGAAATTACCTTTAGGAGATAGGGAACCACCCTCCCACTAAATAACCAGATTATTAGGGAATTTAAAGACAACCTTCTAGGTCCGATAGTCAAGAGATGCATAACACGAGTGCAACCAATCCATCCTCAGTATGAGATTAATATCCATCATATGTAATTCAAATTGATCCACCACCAGAGTCTTTAATACCAACATATACCACACACCCTATATTGATTCTCCTAGCGATCATAGATTTACCTATTAAGGTAGAAACAGAAAAAGGGTCCAAAACTCACTTCTGATCAAAACCAAAATGCACAGCCACAAGTAGGGTCACATAAGAGAGAGTGGACCCCAGATCAAGTAAATACTGTACATGACAAGAAAAGAGTTTTCAACATACCATTAATGACATTAGGTAATGCCTTGAACTTCTATCGGGTTTTAAGATCATAAGGATGGTCCCAGCCAGTGCCAAAGCCAAAAGTAGCACCTGTTGGTGTAGAAGTTAGGGAAGTGGAAATAAGGATCCTAATTGCCCCAGTGGCATTCCTAGTGGGACTCTCCCACTGCATGTGACACAACTGACCACAACTAAAATACTAACTCCTTCCTTTATAGCAATAACCACAGTGTAACAGGCCATAAAATCAACTGGGGGGTAGGGTGGGCTGATTGGACTCCTACTACACTAGCCAAAAAATAATAATCACCAGAACACTGAGAATAATGGACACTGACAACCACCTGGGGACTTTTTGGATACCATTGCTCATACCACTATCCACCACCTCTACTTCTATTTCTCTGACCCCTCCTCCAGTCTGAATATTGATACTTCTTACTCTGCGTAATTCTCGATGATACGCCTAAAATACACCTCTCTTACGACAGAGTAAGCAGTCACTGTCAAATATAGAACTCAACTGGGTTAGCTGTCGAATCCCACAAGGAATACCGTGTTCACTAAGTATTGTGAATATTGTTAGACTATCGATCTAAGGTTCCTAGGTAGAAGGCAGTTTGAATGTGTTTACAGTGTTCTTTTGTATCTGTGTCGCACAAAAGTACAGCTACTGAGAGTTAATGTAGATATAATTTCAATGAGTATGAATTAACTAAATTTATGCTCACCAAGATGTTCAAACAATTAAGGTAGTGAGTTTGTGTTTGAATTCTAACTTATCTATCCAATAGCAAGAATTAGAGAGTTCTAAAAATTACTCACGTGTTTCTCAACCTAATGAGTATTTTTCCCTTTACTTCTCTCAAGTTTATAGGATTCATACATTATTCAATAACACTCTCATGAGGGTTGATCCTGTTAAGGCATCAAACAGTTAACCCAAAGGGTAAACCTATGGAGTTCATGTGAATTACTTCTTTTCCTAACATCCACTTTCTTGTCAGACAAGTGGAGTTCATGGGCTCACTTCTCAAGTTCTCAACCAAGAGATGTCATTATATTAAATAAAGATTCATGCAATTTCGATAGATGTTAGAAATCAAACCAATTCACAACACCAAAATAGTTCTATACTTTAAGCCTCCCATAACCCTAGTTATAGGAGTTTAGCTACTCATCTCCATATATAAGAAATCAAAGATATATTGATGTTCATAAATTTCTTCAACAGGGCACTTACAAAAGACACAATATTATTCTTCTCAATCTTCAATTGGAAAGATAAAAACTAATAATTAGATCTCAATCTCTAGATTCAAATCTTAATGAAAAGTGTTACACAGCTCTCAATAGAGGAGAAAGTATGAAACTAATCATGAAAGATTCTATTCTAAACCCTTATACTTGGTATTTATAAGATTCTAGAATTGGGGTTTTAAAATTCAAACCTCAGATTTTTTGCTTTATGGTCGACGTGTCAAGCGATGGTTAATCTCAGGTCTGATGGTCTGTCAACTGCACCATCGCTAGGTCTCCAGTGACTCCATTCTCTGCTTCTAGATAATGGTTAGATTTACGGTCCATCGAGAGGTCGATGGCCCATCGCCTAGACCGTGGACTTCCAGTGATTGTGTGTTCTGTATGTTAGCGATGATTCTGACCGACGGTTTGTTGCATAGCCAATGGTTCATCGTATAACCGACAGTCCATTGCCTGGACCATCCCTGGTTGTCCAGAATCTTTGACTTTAGCTTTTCGCCAACGGTTTGGAACAATGGTTTGTCGCAAGATCAACAGTCCATCGCATAAGCCATTGCTTCTCATTTTCCTTTGTTTTGCTCAGATTGGACATGTTATTCTTCACTCTTAGTTCTTATGCTGAAAACACTAAAGTACCATGTTAAATACAATAATGGTTGCTTGAAAATAGACAATTATCCTAACAAAAAGGCCTAAAATATTCCGTCAAAAGCCGGAACATCAACACCCTCAACTTAAGGCAACTGCTTATCCTCAAGCAACTCAACACCAGGATACATATATGAACAACATCATGATGGGCATTTTATAGTAAAACCAACACAATCATACATTCATTCCACTACCCATTTAGTTATGCTATCTCAACACACATGGATCTACTACAGGCATTAAATACTAATCAGCATACTCGCAGCTATAGATACAACACCCTAAAGAAATAAATAAAATAGATATAACTCTGCATGCCTTCACAGCCAAAGAAGTCCACCTCACATCACACAGTTAATTCATGGACGAAACTAAGCTTCTCACTCTCAGAAAAGAAGTTACCAACATAGTGTACACCTATAAACTTGCCCTTGTCATCTAATGTTCTCTCATGATTTAATCACCAAGATTAAGTAGGACTTACTAAAGGTTGTAATGAGGTTTTAGGCTCGGTGGGATAAGTGACTTAAAGTACAAGACTTCAATCTCTTTACCCTTTTTGGTAGCTACTTACCAGAACTAAAGACTCTTTCATTTATTCGCAATTATTCACAACACTCTTGTCATAGCCCAATTTTTTATTAATGATAATACAGCATCAGCCACCCTCAACTTATGTTGATGCAGAAAGTTAATATGCATAATATCTATTTATATTGCTAACTAGACCGGGGTCGGATGCTAACCCTCAAATCAATTTCAACTTAACCTCCTAGGTTGCCAACCATTCAGCAGTAATCACCCTCAACTTAGGCATTTTGCCTAAGTTAAAGTACACAGTGTCCATAATTGGACCAGGGCCAAAGCTAAGTGCTTAACACCTTCTAGAGAGTGAATCAAACTTATTTGGACAGAAAAACACTAACACAGCTCAACGGGGTTGACAAAGGAAACACAATATTTTTGGTGGGTCAATCATTTGTTTAAGTGGACTAACTACACAAGGAGGCCTACTATCCTCTCTTTTTGGGTCAAAACATATGAAAACGTCCAATAAACTGGGAAAGTTCTAGGTGTAACACTTATGTTAGAACTACACACATACTCACCCACATAGGCACTGAGTTAGCTTCTATCCTTCTAATTCTTGGGATCTAGATCATATAGCTATGCTTTCCTTCATTACTAACTTCTAATGCCGTTAGTAGAGTCACATATGGGTGCACAACACTTTACCACTTGGTAAGAGAAATTAATTATAAAAAAATAAAAAACATAATTTTTCCACAATCAGTTGTCATCCATATATATACAATAAAGTGCTAACAGGAATGGAACTTTTACTTTATGCAACAGCATAATTTCAACCCTACAGTTAATCCTAGATAACAAATGAAAATACATTAACTTAATAACAACCTAGACATGCTGATTCTCCTAGATAGCATAAGGGAGGAAAAATATATCGGCAACATAACCCCGTATGGTATAATTACATCCCACCCTCACAGAAACTAATGCTTTGTCCTCAATGCATATAATTTAAGTACAAGGGAATAGAAATACTTATAGTGCCTCTTATTCATCTGAGGCATCAGTGAAATATGGTGAGGCTCCAGCATCCTCACCAGGTGCTTGGTCCCTATGGTGGTAGGGGTGCTCAAAATCTCTCCTTCCAGAATTAGAGGTATCACCTATCGAACAGTGTCTG
Source organism: Capsicum annuum (assembly GCF_002878395.1). Taxonomy (NCBI): domain Eukaryota; kingdom Viridiplantae; phylum Streptophyta; class Magnoliopsida; order Solanales; family Solanaceae; genus Capsicum; species Capsicum annuum. The sequence continues at coordinate 41,779,911 of NC_061118.1, read as the reverse complement.
AAATTTGCCCCCTGACTGGGGCAGAGCTTGTGGAAACAATTTCATCTTCATCCTGCATTCTCTTCTTCCTCTTCTCCTCTGATTTCTTTAACTTTTTATCGCCTTCTGTATCTCACTTTCAGACTGTATTTCAGCATTTCATCTAACACCTTGCACACCTTTATTTCACACATAATTATTCATGTCTTTTTCACTATTAATACACCACTCTTTTTACTTTTTATTGATCCATGGGCTACTCAAACTTCACCCAGGATAGAGTTTATCATATTTTTCCTCAGTTTAGACCCACATAGATGAACTCAAGAATCATAGAGAAATATTTCAATATTGCAAACTTCACATGCTTTCTTTATTCTTGGTGTTGAATCACATAGAAAGTAATAGCGAGAACGCACCTTAGTGGTGCAGTACTTGCTTGTTCGCTAGACTTTTACTCTAAATACCTGACACAATATGACACTTAACTTTTATGAAGAACTCTTTATTGCTTGTGACTGGAAAAATAAAGAGAAAATAGACTTTAAATAGATTAGAAAGAGGGAAGTAGAAAGTCTTCAGGGAGAATGAAAAGATTTAGGTTTGTTGAATAGTTTGGGAGTTAGTCAACCGCTTCAAATATTTAAAACCATTTGGGTAGAATAAGAATGAAAAATTTGGCTACTTAAATTGATCCGACTCGACCCGCTAAAATAGGGTTAAGTACGACATTTCATGCGATGGTCATCAACCCATCTACCCCGTCTAGAGAACTTACCTTGGGGCATATTGGCGATGGTTGAGTCAGTCTTTCTAGTAAGTGATGGTCCATCGGTCAACCCGCTGCGATACTTCCAGTAACCTAGTTTCTAGACTTTATTAGGACAGCTACCACGATGATCCATTGAGTCACCGAGGATCCATCGGGTAACCTGTAGGTCACCCCTAAAATATCTCAACTTCTATTTTCCTGCACTGTTAGACCTGCACACCTACACAAACCCTTCAGCTTGTACAAAACAACAAAACAAAAACCAAAATAACTCAAACTAGTGCTTTACAACAACACTCTATGTGTTGCCTCTTACTAGCACCTGATTTATTATCGCGGCCCAACTCAGTTATCCCGATTACTCAGACTTCATCGAGATAGACAGTAGCAATATTCTTTATCGAGTCCTTTGGACTAATATACAGTTTTGTACATTGGCTATTTACCTTGAAGACACTTCCGTCTTCATTTTCAAGTTCCACTTCTCCAGATGAGTAGACTTGACTCACTTCAAATGGGTCGAACCATTTAGATTTGAGCTTACATGGAAACAGTTTAAGTCTGGAGTTGAATAGAAGAACTAAGTCGCCTTGCTGGAAATCCTGCTTTTCAATCCTGCAGTTGTGATTCTTCTTCATTCATTCTTTGTATAAATCAGCCCGATCATAAGCTCTAAGATGGAACTCATCCATCTCATTTAGATGCCCTAGTCTCACGTTTGATGCCTCATTCCAGTTCAGATTAAAATACTTCAGTGCCCACAGCGCTTTATACACTAGCTCAATTAGCAAATGGCATGCCTTGCCATAAACCAATTGGAATAGAAACATGCCAATGGGCATCTTGAAGGCCGTACGATATGCCCATAACGCATCGCCCAGCTTCCTAGATCAATCCTTCCAGCTAGCATTTACAGTGTTGGCAAGGATAGCTTTGATTTCTCGATTAGAGATCTCCACCTGTCTGCTGGTTTGTCGGTGGTATGGAGTCGCCACCTTATGTTTTTTGACTTTGTATTATCCCAAGGAGGCTCTGAATATCTTGTTGCAAAAATGTGATCCTCCATCGCTTATGATGGTACGTGGTACCCCAAAGCGAGAGAAGATATTTCTCTTTAAAATTGCAACAACCCGCTTTCCTTCATTATCCGCCAGGGCCACAGCCTCGACCCATTTTGACACGTAGTCAACAACAACTAGTATGTACTTCATCCTAAATGAGCTCACGAAGGGCCTCATAAAGTCAATTCCCCAGACATCGAACAGTTCTACCTCCAACATCTTGGAAATTGGCATCTCATGGAACTTTGAGATAGACCCTTTCCTTTGACATTAATCATATCTCTTTACGAACTCATAAGCGTCCTTGAATAAAGTGGGCCAATAGTAATCGATTTAAAGCATCACTCAAGCTGTGATCATTAGAATTCAGTCAGTCTCATGACTAAGAAAAATTCAGCGTATTCAGTATCAGTCTAGTCCTACTAAGTAACCTTTATGATCTCAGTAATATCAGTAATCTCTATAATCTTTGTAATCTCAGCAATCCCAGCCAGTGATCAGATCTCAATAATATTTCATTAGTCAATGGAATTTAGTGAACCCAGTTCAAATCAGTTGTATAATGTGATCAGTGATAGTTTAGTTCAGTTTCTTTAGTTCAGTTGGGAGTAGGATTCAGCACCAAGTGAACCCAAGGATGAGGGCTCACCTGTTAGTCAGTAGAGAGTATGATCCTTAGAAGCCATCCTTGCATTCCAGAACAAAGTAGCCAGCGTAGGTTGAGATATACCTACAATTTTAGGGACTATACACCTTATCTGAGTTTTTCTACTAGGAGGGGTTGACGGAAGAGCTTCCTATTAGAAAGGGTTTACTCACAGCTTGTCTTTACCCATGGTATGGTACTGACACCCTTCCAGCTAGAGTTACAGGTTGGACCCTACTAGTTCAGTTTTGGGGCATGTCGGTTAGATGATTACCTCTCACAGTCTCAGTTCAGATCCAGTCTCAGTAATAGAACTCAGATCAGTTTTACAGATTTTAGGACTATCAGATACAGTTTCTCAGCTGAATAAGAATCTCAGCTAGTTCCATTATAATTAGGACTGCCAGACACAGTCACTCAGTTAATAGTATATTAATTATATAAAACTCATGTTATCAGTATTCAGTTTCAGGACTGTCATATACAATCAATTAGACTAATATTTTACAATTAGAACTATCAGAAATAGTCATTCCTTTATCAGTAATATGACATCTATTTCTCAGTACTCAATAGACTCAGTCACTCAATATCCTAGTATTAGTACTCAGATATTAGTAAATCCACGATATCAGAATTCATAAGTCAGTGTTATCACGATTGCAGTTATAGTTACGTATTCATGTATGTATTCTCACATTCATGTTATTCAGTCAGTTAGTATTGTTCATGCATATGAACCATTGCATTCATCCTATCTCACTTTCATACCAGTACATTCAATTGTACTAACGCATTTGCGCTATGGTGTTTTATACCATAGGTTTAAAAGCACGAGCTCCAGAGCATCAGTAGCATTCATGTTCCCGCAAACAGAGTTAGCAGTGAGTCCTCATCCTTCAAGGACTTGATCATTACCTTATCATTTCATTAATTAGTTTATTTCAAAAGTTGGAGTTAGTTAGGGACATATCCCATCAACTCCTTATTCAAACAGTTTAGAGGCTTTCAGACTATAGTATGTTCAGACAGTTCTTTCAGTTGCTTTGGTATTGTATATACCATATTTTCAGTTATGTAACAGTATTGAACCTTATGGCTTTTCAATTTATGTTTTTAGATTTACGATATTACCATTATTATTCAGTGCTCAGTTGCAGATATTAGTCATGGGTTAGCTTATAGTCCTTCGGTATTACGAGCATCGCGTAGCGTTACGGGTAACAAATTTGAGTCGTTACAAATGCTCATTTCCAAATGAACATAGTGAATGGTTTTCTCTAACTTAGGTTTATATAGTGAATAAAGATAAGATGGATGAGGTGTAGATAAAATATTGTGTCATGCCACTTTGTTTTGGATGGAAAGAGTTTTCCAATAGTAATTGGACTAAAATGTTATCCTTCTACTAAACATAAACCTATTTTAATAAAAAAACCGTAGACCAAAAAAACAAAAAATAAAGGAGCTAAGACTGTCACAAAAAACCCAAAAGGCAATTCAGTTGATGGTGATGACTTGGTGTCCCTTGTTTGTCTAAGATTCAAAAACACAAATTTATTAGAAGAGTTGAAAGGTAAAAGAATTTCAAAGAAGCACAAGCAATCATTATGCTTGATTTGTTTTGTTCATAATATTCTTTAGGAGAGAGACGTTAACAACAACATACCACATAATTTAATAAAGCTCTCTGAGGATCTAGAGGAATTTAACAACTATCCTAGGAGTCATGAATGTTTCAAAATGATTGTCAAATATTTGTTGACTCTGTTAACACCAAAGACAATCAACTTATATGGCTTTTGCAATGACCCAGTTTCTTAGGTCATGGTGGCGACTACCATAAACTACCAGTAGGAAAGTCATCCCATAATTCGAAACTAGTAGTATCAGACTATCAAGATAAATGGAGGAGGAATGCGAAATGGATGAAATAAAAAGGCTAAAATACATAAAATATTCCCAAAACCTGTTGGAATTGGTACAAGAGCTTCTAATATAATAAGACTACAGAAGAAAGTACCAAATGAATATACTGATACAACCCACCTCAGAATACAAAATAGAGACTAGTCTAGTACATAAGAGGGAGAATACCAATACTCCAAATGCTAAGTCTCACCATACGTCTCCAACCTATGGCTTCTTCAAACGATGTATACAACAACGGTGAGAACCTACACTATGATTTGCAAGCCGCAAAAGTGCAGTATGACTTCCAACAAGTAGTACTGAGTAGTCAATCACCTATAGAGATCCAAAGATGATGCAAATATAAGTAGTATGCAATCGGAATGTAAGCTACACTCAAATATCTGACAAACTACTTAATAAGGCTAATGAGATAACAAGGATAAACTATCCTATTCATATTCAAGAAACTAACATAATAAGACGAAGGAGGTATTAAAGATGAATTATCCCCTTCTGCCATACTCAGGAACCTCAACACTATACCTTATATCATTGTCCAATATTTTAATAATGAATGAAGGGTTGATATATAATAGTATAATAATATACAAGGCCAAGGAATGAATATACAACATGAATAAATAAGGGAAGAGATATACGGTAATACCATAGCTACATATATATATATATGTATAAAAATGTTTATAAACAAGGTTAACACAAAGGTAAAAGTGACATGACTCAATTTACGAGTCATAATGGCACCTACTAAATCTCGTCAGTAGGTAAGTCGAACCATAATTTAGAGCTAAATACAATGGGTCAACTTGGTAGAAATACCATAAAAGAGCCAGATAGGACATCCAACACAAGAAATAAGAAAGGCAATACAAATAGTTTAAAGGTAGTAACTACATAAATGCCATCCTACAACTTGGTAGATAAGTACAAGAGAAAGTATAAATACAACCAAGTATCTAGAATAGTCAATACCATGTGTTTTGAAACTAAAGACTGCAAAAAAGTAAGATAGAAGGAAGTAGGCGACCCTGGCTCCAAGATCTCACCTTATATCTAGATATCAATACAGAAAGAACGCTAGTCAATGGTGGCAGCTAGTACTCAAATATCCACCAAAATTTATAAAAGTGCAGTATGAGTACCAAAACCACGGGTACTCAGTAGGCATCATCAGTCGACTAAGCTAAATCATGATATAAATATGATAAAATGCAAGATTACATAACTAAGTCAGGTAGGAAGGGACCTGAATCATTTCCAACATCATTGTGCATAAATAGGAAAATCAACAGAAATAATAGCATAACATAACGTAAAACATCAACACACGCAATCATAACTACAAAATTGGCTCCCATTCACCAATTAGCATGGAAAAGTAAATAACCCATCGCAAGCCCCCATAAGCTTGGAAGGTACACACAAGATAGTAAAACCCACCACAACTATTTACCAATTATCAATAGACCACTAAATACCACTCACATAATGCTACATTTGCCATTTCCTAAGTTTTATACTTAGCCAAATTATTATTTTCAATCTCACACCCTAATAGTGACATGTCGTAATAAATATATAATCATAACATAATATACATACCCGAACACAAACTGATATATATATATATATAACTCATAGTTGGACTTGAGCCAGTAAATATAATCAATGGTCGAACTCAAATCAGTAAATACAATTAAAGTCATAATCATCGTTCGGACTCAAACCGGGTAAATATTATCAATACTATAACCATCCCCCAAAATCAAATCGGTACTTACAAATATATATCAATGTAATCAATAGTATCATCAATAGCATAATCAATAGGCGTTAAACCTCACATCAACCAATATAACCACCGAGTGTCAAAGTTTCTCAATATTAATTGAATAATATTTCCAAGAGTCTAAAAACTGTATAAAGGTCCATAAAAACTAACATGCGTCTTAGCCTAAAGTTGGTCAAGGGCCCACTTCTAATCCCCGAAGTTCCATTGTTGGCAAATTTTACCTGAACTAGGCTTCTAAATCCTTATTTAGATATTAAACAAAACTCAATTATCCCTAAGATAGAAAATTCACCAAAAATATGTACAGATAGGTCAACTATGCGTAATTTATGATTTTTGAATGACATAAATGATCCAACCAACCCAAGCATTGCAATTCATCATACAAATACTTGAAACCCAACCCAATCTAAGAGAATATCACAAAAATACAACAAACTATCTCAATCTAACAAAGGGTAAAACCTATTGTACCTGAACACCGAAGCAAGCTCAAAAGACCTGCTAAATCACTGATTTTCCCTTTTGAGAACTTTCCACTATATTACAAACTATTAAATCCACATTTTACTCAATAGTACAAAAATAATGATACCCATATTGCATTATTATAATTCAAGTCAAAAATTACCCAAAATCCTATGTGGGTTCTATAATAGAAAATCATATTTTCGAAGCCAACCAGATGTTCCCTCATGCTCAAGGAGACATTACCCTCTAAAATGGATGAAATTCGACCTAATTTGGGGATAAAATCAAGCCTCCAAAGTTTTGGGATTTTGAAAAAGAAATGAGAAAATCTACCATGAAAATTGTGAAATCTTACCTCTAATCTAAAGGCAAATCAAGAAATAATCGTTAACTAAGCTTTCTAAACTACCCATAAGCTTCAATTCTAAGTTATCTCTTTATTTAGGGTTTTAGCTTTCTTAGAAATTGGTGAAGAATTGAAAAAAGGGCTGAAAATTGCCTATTTATACCTATCCAAGGTATCTGGGTGTCGCTATCACGGCCCGACCATCGTTATCGAGATACAAGACATTAGACAAAGAAGTCACTATCGAGATATTTCTCCACCACGATCACGGCCTAGTGGTTGTCATGCTGAGTCAGAATTGTGACATAATCATTGCAATTGTGGTACCTGGTGACTCTCAAGGGTATCACTATCGCAACCCTTGGCACTGTGATAGCGGTGCAAAAGATATTGCAGATACAACTGAGACTTGGTAAATATTCCAAGTCTACACCAAACCCTTGGCATTTATCCAAAATCTCATAAATGCAAATAAACTATGTAACCATATTAAATTTGATGTTCCTGACTCAATGGCACAGTCAAAATTTCCATTCGAGTTTATATCAACAAAAGGTGGATCTAACACCCAATTTCTAATTTCTTAACTTTCTGACCAATATGTCAAAATAAGCTCGGGTGCCTCGGGACTCAAACCAAAGGTCCACCTAGCCTAAAATCAATATTTTAGAACTGCTAAAATAATTAGAATTTTTATTCGAGGTGTTTTGACTGAATTTTTTATCCGGTGGCCATTTGGAAGCAGCAAAGAGTTTAAAATTAGGAATTGTCTCTAAAAACCAAATGAACTACCTGAAACCATACTATCAGTCTCAACAATTTTTTAGTGACTTGTGGAATCTATAGAAAAGCTCTAATGGTGAAAATAAGTAGAAATATGAAAAATGACCTGAAGGGTCATTACAATATCCATTACTAAAGGAACTTTTTTCTGCAAAAGATAAGGATTAAGATGTACCTAAAGTCTCGAACAGTTGAGAATATTAGGTCCGCATCTCACTCTTAATCTCCTAAGTAGCTTTATATAATGTGGGTGTCTTTACTGAAACTTAACGATAGAAATCTCTCTTGTGCGCAAACTCCTAACATCAGTAGACAAAATGAGCAGAGGCTACTCTACGAAGGTCAACCGCTCATCTAGCTGGACTGATTCCTATTTAAGCATATAAGAAGGATACGAATGTATCGCCACAACATAGAAGTGTGGAAAACTAGATGGACCATAGAAAAATCATGAGGTAGAGCTAACTTATAAGCCACCTCCCAACTATTCGAAGAGTATCGAGTAGTTTGATAAAGCTGGGACTGAGCTTGCCCTTCCTCCCGAATCTCATCATACCCTTCATGGGTGATACAGAGAGGAATAATCGATCACAAACTCCAAATCTCAAGGCATGAATCCTAAGGTCTAGATAGTCCTTTTACCAACTCTGAGCTGCTCTCAACCTGTCCTAAATTACTCTGACAATATCTAATAACTCTTGAAAAAAATTAGTACCACAGGGTCAAACGTCGAAAGTCAAACCATCCAATTAGAGAATGACATCTCCTACCATACAAAGCCTTAATAGGTTCCATCTCAATACTTGAGCGATAACTTTTGTTAAATGCAAACTCAGCCAAAGCTAAGTGTTTCTCCCACGGGCCTCCAAAATCCATAACACAGACTCAGAGCGTATTCTTAAGCACCTGAATAGTCCGCTCGTACTGGCAATCTGTCTGAGGATGAAAAGTTTCACTGTAATCTACCTAAGTACACAACTTCTTCTAAAAAGCTCTCCAAAATCTAGAAGTAAACATGGAACCCCAGTCTGAAAAATAGATATGAACACACCATGTAGACAGACTATCTCATAAACATAGATACAAGCCAACTTTTAATAATTAAAAGACATCTGAATCGGTATGAAGCGTGATGACTTGGTTAATCGATCAACGATGACCCAAATACAATCAAAATAATGAGAAGTAGGGGGTAAGCTACTTACTAAACCTATGGTAATCTATTCCCACTTGCACTCAGGAATGGGTAACCGCTGAATCCAACCACCTGGACATTGATGCTAGGCTTTTACCTACTGAAAACAATGGCAAGTAGCTACATAGTTTGCCTTATCTTTCTTCATGACACTCCATCAATAATGCTATCTCAAATCTCTATACATCTTAGTTATGCTCAAATGAATAGAATATCTAGAGCTATGAGAGTCATGCAGAATCAACTGGTATCAAGTCATCGATCATCAAAACATAAATTTTTCTATCAAATCTCAAAATGCCCTCAGAAACTATGGTTGTCATCTCAGACTCACCACTCAACACTTGATCAAAACATAATGAAACCTATTATCCTCAAATAGACGATCCCAAATCTACTAAAATTGCAAAGACCTCACCATAATAGTAGTAAGAATCCTCCTAGGATTTGAAATATCATGGAGAACCATCAATTCGGCTAAGAACTGAATGTTCTGTGCCAACAGCCTCTGAGAAACTAAAATACAAGCCAAACTACCCATACTCATTGTCTTTCTACTAAAAGCATCTACTACCATATTCTCCTTACCTAGATTATATAAGATGGAAATATCATAATCCTTAAGAAATTCCTTCCATATACACTGCCTAGAATTAAGATCTCTCTGGCACATAAGATGCTGACAACTTTGATGATCGGTGAAAATATTATAATACATGTCATACAGATAATGCCTTCAAATATTAAGTTCATAAACTACCACTGCCTACTTTAAATCATGAGTGGGGCAGTTGTGCTCATGCATCTTAAGCTACCTTAAACTATAACCAATTACATGACTCTTTTACATCAATACAAAGCATAGGCCAACACCAAAAGTAGCACAAAAACGGTGAATTGCTAACCCTAAATTGGAAGAGATAAAGCAAGATCTGAAGTAAGAAAATCCTTGAGCTTTCAAAATCTTAATTCACCTCCTCGGACAATTAAAAAGAAACCTCATTACATGGTTACACGAACCAAACCAGGTCCTTATCGTAATGGGCCTCCCAAGTCCAACCAAGGCTGGAGACTACCCCTGTTACCCAACCCGACCAACCTACACACATCCTAGGTTGGACGAATTTCAAAAATATAAAAAGATAACATTATTGTATAATCCAAGACTCTAGGATAGGTCAATATCTGTGATCACCCAAACATGTCCAACTATCTAATACCTAATCGATAACCAATACCAACCAATCATAATCTAAACCGTAACCATATGAGTTCCATAATAATTATATTATCCCAAAATAAAAAAGTATGGAACAACCAATAATATTGTCAACCTATGTCAGCCCCAATACCAATACCATTACTATGGCTAACACTACTACTGATCCCGCCCATTCCAACCTATAGTAATTCCACAAAAGCCTCTAACCAAAAGAATACAAAAATCTAGTTGAACATGCCCAACCATAGCTAAAACTAATATCAATAAACAACCCAAAGCATGAAATAACATCGATGAAATGAAGCCTTCCTGAAAGATAGAAGTTTGGCACTTCAATCTAATAGCTAATCCAGAAGTCCGATCACTAAAAGGGAGGAGTAAAATGGTTAGTTTTAGTATCACATAGGGATACAGCCGTCAAAAAATGGGTTAGTGAGTGAATGCTAGCATGAACTCAGGATAAGGATAAAATAATTCCTTTCAACAAAACCAAGTAAACCATCCATATGCATACAAACCAAATATACATATATATAATCATGTCAGGAAAGGAAATCGGGTTTAGCATACTAATACGCCTAAATTACACCTCTCTTACGAGAGAGTAAGTAGTCATTCTCAAATATAGAACTCAACTAGGTTGGGTGTCAAATCCCACAAAGAATATCGTGTTCACTAAGTATTATGGCTGTTATTAGACTGTTGATCAAAGGTTCCTGGATAAAAGGGGTTTTGATTTATGAGTTGTATTCTACATAGTTGTAACAAAGTTATTCCAACTAATGATTTTTTCTACTAATAGTAATTCAATGATAGTAAATAAACCAAAGTTATGGTTAACAAGATCTTTAGACAATTAGGGTTGTGAATCGCTTTTGAGTTCCACTCAATAACTTCAATTGCAAGAGTAGTTGAATTCTGTTATTTACCCATTAGTTTCTCAACCTTAATGGATAGTTTATCCTTTAACTCTCTCAAACTTAAATAATAGATTATTCAACATTTTTCTCATGTAGGTTACTCCTATTAAGGCATTTTCTATTAATCCAAGATTTAGGTCTCTCGATTCCATATAAACCCTTTCTTTTCTAAATAATCACTTTTTTATTTAAACAAGTGATTGTTCTTGGGCTCACCTTTTAAGTTTGCAACCAAGAAAAGTCATTAGATTGAAGAAGGATTTAGGGAACATCAATTACCTACAGAAACTCAATTAGAATCATAACCCATATCAACTGCTTACATCAAGGCTCCTATAACCCTAGTTATGGGAGCTTAGCTACTCATCCCCATAGAATAGAGGGAGAATACTTGTATTATACATAGATAAATTCAGAGTTCACCTATGAAAGTTACAAGAATTAATTCTTGAATCTTCAATAGCAATGGAATGATTAGATCCACAAATGTAGTTTGATTCACAAATTCCTACGTTATAGAGAGCTTCAAAGATTGAAAACTCAGACAATCTCCAAGATTCAAAATAATGTCAATAAAACCCTAACTAGATAATTATATTCCCCCTAGTTTAGAAGATTTAAAATTTAAAATCAAAAAAGGTCATAATGAAGTTGACGGTCCAACTAATGGCCCATCAGGAGTTCGACGGTCCATTATACGGACCGTCACTGAGTGCACCAGGATGTCAAGTTCTATTTAATCTTGACGGCTACCTTGGCGGACCGTCGATGGCTTGACGGTCCATCACATAGGCCATCAATAAATTGTCCAAAATCCTACATTTTGTTTAAGCCTGACAGTAAAGTTGGAGGTCCACCGCAAGTTTGACGGTCCATCGCTTTGACCGTCAGATGGGTCTTCTACCTAGAACCTTTTGTTTAGATCTGAAGTTCCTCCTAGCTATCCATTGCATGACTGATGGTCTTCTATTTGGACCGTCAGTGACCTTTTTCTGCTATTTTCCTGAGTTTTCTACTTTAACTACTCTTTAACCTAAAATCACTTAAATCCACCATTAAATACAACTTTAGTTGCTTGGAAACATATAATTTTCCTGAGAAAAAGATGCGATATATTCTATCATAAATTGGAACTTCAAAACCCTTAACTTAATATAATTGTTTTTTCTCAAGCAACTCAGCACCAAATTACAAATATGAACAATACAATGACAAGCATTCAACTTGCTGAAATAGTTTTCACACAACCATTCACTTGTCATCCTAATTATATGGCTTAACATATCAGGGCTCTATAACCGACATTATTTTAAAATCAGTACATATACACAAACATGGATATAAGAATCTATAGAGCTCAGCCAAATTAAGTGACTAAAGTTACCCTCACAATCAAGGAAATTCACCACTCATTTTATTTTATTAATACAAATTAGAACTTTCACACTCGTCAAAGAAGTTACATACATAGTACACATACCCATAGACTTGCCCTTATCATCCAATGCTCCTTTATAGTTGACTCACTAAGATTAAGCAGGTCTTTCTCGAGCTTGTAATGAGGCTTCGAGGCTAGGTGAGAAAGGAATTTTGGGAAAAAAGTGACTTACACTAAGATTTAACTCTCTTTGCCTTCAAGTTCTACCTACCAAGGCTATTTTTGAAGTAGCTCGCTCACCCTTTTTTTATTTATTTACGCTTTACCATAGCAAGCTTTCCCTCTCTTTATATATATATATATATATATATATATATATATATACATATACACACAAGCATAAACCACCCTCAACTTATGTTGATACAATCAGTCAAGGTACACAGTCTCTTAAGTAGACCAGGGACGGCTGCTCTAAACCATGCTCTAAACTAACTTTCCCTTAGACAGCTAACAACTTGACAATAGCTACCCTTAACTTAGGTGTATTACCTAAGTTTAGGTTCACAATGCCTACTATTAGGCCAGGGCTAGAGCTAAGTGTTAACAACTTAAATAGAGTTAACTAGAGTGATTGGTGATAAAGAAAAATTAACATAAGCTCAAAGAAGGGTTCAAAAATGGAAAATTCTTTTTTGTGGGGTTGGTTATTTTGGCTAAGTGGACTAACATCGCAAGGTGGCCTGCTATCATCCCTTATTTCATCAACTACAACACAACACCAATTAAACCAAGAAAATTTTAGGTACTACACTATGTAAGAACAAATACAAATACTCACACACACAAGTCACTGAGTCAAACTCATTCTACTATTCTTAAGATTTACATCACATGTCATGTATATTTTGTTAATGCCAAATATAGATTTACTAACAGTTGATCTCATATACTAGAAGACAATAAACAGTCATACAGACATAGTCATAGCTTGATGTCAACATCATTCATCATCCATATTCACAACAAGGTGCTAACATAACTGGAACTTTTATTTAATGGATCAATATTAACAATAAATAGGACTTAAGAAAGGAAAGATGCAAACCTAAAGTTAATCCTAAAAAAATATAAACTTAAACATAATCCTAGATACTCTGATTCTCCTAGATAGCGCATGGGAGGAAAAGAATATTGGCAACCCCCCATTGTATAACTACACCACCCCTCCATAGAAAAATATATGAATTATCCTCAAAGCATCAAATAAAAGTACAAAGAAATGGGTATACTTGTATTGCCTCAAATTCATTTGAGGAATCTGTAAAGTTTAGTGAGGAACTTGTGTCCTCACCTACTACAATGTTGATACCCATGGTGGTAGGGGTACTCAGAAACTCTCCATCTGAAATCAGAGGTACCATATCTTGGACTGGGTTTGATGGCCCCCTAACTGGGGCTGAACTGGCAGACACTCCAGATGCTTTATCTTCTACTCTCTTCCTTTTTGTCTCTTTATCTTTTCATAACCTTTTCCTAGCTTTCTTTATATCAAAATGCTCTCACTCATCATAGCCTCTCTCATTCTTCTCTTTTCAACTTTTTATTTGCCTTGTTCATCTACCTGGTGCTTTTCTTTTACTGGTCTTCCCATCAGGTCAACAATTTCTTCGTTTTCATTACTTATTGCTAGAGATAGATCAAAAGTGGGTTGTTTTGGTTGTCTGCTCTTTAACTCTTCAATAGCAGCCTATGTTATCTTAAACTCTGTCATGAACCTTTCTAAGAATAGAATAGACAGTGAATCTAGCCTTTTATTGATTCTCTCCTCTATGTGATCCATTTGTATATAAATGTCTTAGAACAGACGGATTTCCTCAGCTATAATTCTATCAATAAAAGGCTTGAATTCTATAGCCTTAGTGTCAAGATACCTTTTTAATTTCTTTTGCAATTTTACGGACTTGGTGAAGTTTTCCTACATCAACCTATATTCTGCTATTTTTACCCCATCTATTAGTGGCGCAGATTCTGATCTTGCAGATATACTTGATGGCATATAACCAGGTGGTACATAAGTGATAATCAGCAACGGCATACCTATTGGAATCTTTGAAGTATTTGGGGCTGGTACTGATTGAGTTTGATAAGGTAGTGGTTTGGTGACCCTCATTTCGAACTTTGAGTCATCCTTGGACTTCTCAATGTCCTACCTATGTGTCATACGAACCTCATTATCTACCCTATGAATCAGAGGTACACCTACCTGCCTGTATAATTTAGTGATTAAGCAAGGAAATGGTAGAGCGCTTGCCACCTTATGTGATCTCACAAATAGATCATCAGCAATGATCTACCTGAAATCAATCTTCATCCTTAACAGCAAACTAGCAACAAGTACAGCCTGGTAAACATCTAGATTAGCGTAACCTCCTATTGGCTTAAGTCTCAATCGAATAACAGCCTACCAAAATTTATCTCGAAAGCTAAGGGATGACTTTACTATGCAATCACGTAGGTTTGTAGCCCAGGAAGGTTTTCCATCATCAGTCAACACTCCACCTAACTAGGATCTTTAGGAAGATGTATTACGCAATTGGTACTTAAGTTTTGGAATAGAAGGTGGGGCTTTATAATCTATCCCAAACAGCATCCTATTGATGGTTCGGGTTGATATGTCAATGGTAACTCCTCGGTCTGGCACTAACTCCTTGTTCAGCAGATCAAAAATCTTCGAGGCCTTTGGAAGATCTTTTTCTGAGAATACCAAATAGTTAGGAAAGAATTCTATTACCAGATTTGGATGATATGATCCTAGAGGTTTGCTCATCCATGCCAGTTCGTACTTATTAAAATGATTCTCTAACTCAGGATATTCGTGAAACTCTATCGTTATAATCTGATACTCATCGTCAAATGGCTTTTTGATTGGCCTACTTGCTGTTGGTGCCAACCCATCATAAAATATATCCCTTGCTCCATCGATTTTCTATCTAATAACATCTCTGATGTAAGGATCCTTACGTTTGATCAAGTTAGTATCCACAATCTCAGTATCAGCCTCAGCTGCTTCAGTTTATGCCTCTACATTAGTAGCCCCAGTTTAAGCCTCACCTGGGTTAGGGCGAGATGTGACTACTCTTTCCTCATTGGGGATTGATCTAGTACTGCTAGTGTTATTGGTGTTTTCATCACTCTCCTCTTTAGACTAGGAGAGTATAGGAAATGTTTGGTCCCTTTGGCGATTATTGAAGGCTAGTGCCTCCTCACTCCTAGAAGGTTCGCCTCAACCTCTTTGAGATTGACCCCCTCTGGATATTAGAAGTTTATGATCCATGATGCCTGAAAAAGAAGTAAGGAGTCAGTTACAAAAAAAAAATCTACAAAACTAGTGAAGTAATTAACTTGAAAGTCACACTAATGATCCGTCGATCATACGATGGTCCGTCGGATAGTCCATCTAGCCATATCCAGGAAGTCTGATTTTTTAGAGTATTGTGATGGTCGACCTGATGGTCCGTCAAACCTGATGGTCCGTCAAGTTGTCTGTTACACCTTATCCAGTGATTACAAACTTTGGGGTCTTTCCGATGGTCCGTCTGGCAGACCGTCTAGAGTTCGATGATTTTCAAGGTTGTTGTCGCATCCCTTTTCTAGTTTCATCTTTCATTTCAATATTTCGTAGAACAATTAGCGAACAACATCGATTTCTCAGCACAAAATATCATGAATTTCACATTTAAGCACAACTTTCTCTCTTTACACATGTCGGTTACTCAGACTTCACCCAATATAGTGTATCTTAAAGTTCAAAACTCAGACTAATCAAAAATTCAAAGTAAATAAAGGGAAAAAGTCAAAATTTTACTAACCAAACAATAATTTACTTTCACGTTCTTATCATTCAAACAACAAAGGAAAGAGTTATGCTCATACCTTGATGGTGTCTTACTTTACTGCTCTCTCTTGCTAATGCAGAAGTGAAAGAACTTTTAAACTCTCGTTAATGACTGATAACCTTTGATGTGATGAAAATATAAGAATGATGATGTTGTTTAAATAGGAGAGAAAATAAAAAAAAGTCTTAGAGGAGTTACTAATTTTAGATTCCCTAAATCCAGAGGGAGTTAAATAGGTGGGAATTTATAAAGATGATAACGGACATAACCACTTGATTTTATCCCTTAAAAGATATTTGGGTCGGTTTCTTGAAAATTACATAGCATTTAAACACAGCTCGACCCAACCCAAACCTAGGGTTTTGCTGACGGTTTATTCGATGTTGCATCGAGTTTACGATGGTCCACCAGGATGACCGTCACAGCTTACCAAAAACCAATATATTATTTAGCCTTTTGACGGTTAGCTTAACGGTCCATCAAGTAATTAATGGTCCACCAATTTGTCCGTCATTTGATTCTAGTGTCTCTATTTTTTTGCATCAGGTTGACGGACAAGGCGATGATCTGTCAGGTTTGTAATGCTCTGCCAACTTGACCGTTAAGCCTAATCCAGAATGTTCAAATTTTTGGCATGGCTTTAACGGTCCCAATGGCGGTTCGTTGAGATCTTGAAAGTCCGTTGATATCTCCGTCAACCTCATCACAACTGTGAATCTCCTTTCTTTCAGTGTTTTCAATCCTGCCGACTTCACAAACACATCAGATGGCACAGAAAGAAACCAAATTAAAGAAGTCTAGCTATTATTACAATAATACTTGGTGGGTTGTCTCCCACTAATGCCTTATTTAATGTCGGGGCACGAAGCAGTTATCTCAATTACTTAGACTTAATCGAGATATATAGTATTATACATTTTGTTGAGTGTATTGCACCGATCTATAGCTTCAGCCTCTTCTCATTCACCTTGAAGACATTTTTGTCTTCATTCTCAAGTTCAACTACTCTTGATGAGTAAATTTGATTCACTCTAAATGGACTAGATCATTTAGATTTTAACTTACCTAGGAACAGAATCAATCTAGAGTTGAAAAGAAGCACCCAATTACCCTTATGAAAATCTCTTTTTGCAATCCTCTGATCATGGTACCTCTTCATCTTCTCCTTGTAAAGATTAGCTCTTTCATATGCCCTGAGTAGGAACTCATCCATCTCATTCAGCTTCCCCAATCTAAGCAGTGTTGCCTCATTCTAGTTAAAATTTAGCCTCCTAAGTGCACACAACGCCTTATACTTTAATTCAATTGGTAAATGACATGCCTTTCCATAAACCAAATGGTATGGTGGCATGCCAATTGGTGTCTTGAAAGCTATTCTATATGACCATAAGGCATCATCAAGCTTCCTAGACCAGTCTTGTCTGCTAGCATTCACTGTTTTAGCAAGTATAGCCTTGATCTCTCTATTCAAAATCTCCACTTGCCCACTAGTTTATAGGTGGTAAGGAGTTACTACTTTGTGCTTCTTATCACCATACTTTGTTAGGTCAGCTCGAAACACACGATTGCAAAAGTAAGATCCACCTTCGCTTATAATGGTGCATAGCACCCTAAATTGAGAGAAAATGTTCCTTTTAAGGAACGTAACTACTCTCTTTCCTTCATTGTTATCCAAATAAATAGATTTAACCTATTTAGATACATTGTCAATAGCAACTAGAATGTATTTTATCCCATAAGAGATCACGAAGGTCCCCATGAAGTCGATGCCCCAGACGTCGAATAATTTTACCTCTATCATTTTTGTCAACAGCATTTCATGGCGCTTGGAAATTGACCCCTGCCTCTGACGTTGGTAACATCTTCTCATGAACTCATAAGCATCTTTGAATATAGTCAGCCAATTGTAGCCGCTTTGTAGTACCTTTCTAGTAGTACAGTCACCAGCATGATGACCTCCAACTAGGGAAGCATGACATGCTTCCAATATACTCAACATATCTACTTCTAGAATACATCTCCTTATGATATTGTCAGGACATCACCAAAACAGATATGGCTCATCCCAGAAGTAATGGTCACATCATGAAGAAATTTCTTTCTTTGATGAAAAGAATGATTTTCCAGAATCACCTCGCTTACCATATAGTTTGCAAAATATGCGTACCAAGGTATTTTCTCCATAACAGCAGCCAAGATTTCCTCATCCAAAAATGCATCATTGATACCAATTTCATCTCTAACTACTTGCTCACCTTCCATCCTATACAGGTGATCCGCAACTTAGTTTTTGCACCCTTTCTGATCCTTGACCTCGAAGTCAAATTCTTGAAGCAGTAGCACCCATATAATCAACCTTGGCTTTGCATCCTTTTTTGCCATTAAATACCTCAAGAAATCCTGGTCAGTGTGGACCACTACCTTGGTTCCTAGTAAATAACCCCAAAACTTCTCAAAAGCATAGACTACTATAAGAAATACTTGTTCTATGACGGTGTAGTTTTTCTAAGCTCCATTCAGTGCTTTTATAGAAAAATATATTGGATGACACAATTTGTCCTTCTTTTGTCCTAGCACAACTACAAGGGCAACACCACTTGCATCATATATAATCTCAAATGGTTTTGATCAATCAAGTGCAACAATGATAGGAGTATCAACTAGCTTCTCTTTAAGGCATTTAAATGCCTTCAAGTAATCATCATCAAAAAAGAACTTAGCTTCTTTATCCAAAAGTTTTCAAAGTGGGTTTGAAATCTTTCAGAAGTCCTTTATAAACCTCCGATATAAGCCAGCATAGCCAAGGAAACTACGCACTCCCTTCACTGAAATGGGAGGTGGTAGCTTCTTAATAACCTCAACCTTAGCTTGATCGACCTCTAACCCCTTTGCTGAAATTTTGTGTCCGAGAATAATGCCCTTCTTTACCATGAAGTTGCATTTCTCCAAATTAAGCACAAGATTAAACTCCTCACACCACTGCAAGGCCCTACTCAGGTTCACTAAACACAGGTCAAATGAATCTCCTACCACATAAAAATCATCCATGAACACCTCTAAGGTGTCTTCAACCATATCAGAGAAAATAGATATCATGCACCGTTTAAAAGTAGCAGGTGCATTACATAACCCAAATGGCATCTGCTTGAATATAAAAGTGCCATACGGGCATGTGAATGTCAGCTTCTCCTGATCTTTAGGAGCAAAATAAATCTGATTGTAACCAGAATAACCATCCAAGAAATAATACCACCCCCTTCCCGCCAATTGACCAAGCATTTGATCTATAAAGGGCATTGGGAAATGGTCCTTTAAAGTCCATGAGTTTAGTTTTCTATATTCCATGCAAGCCCTCTACCTAATCATAGGTATAAGGAGAATTAACTCATTCTTTTCATATTTAACAACACTTCAGCCCCAGTATAAGCTCTTCCGGTTGAAGAAGAGGGATTTACAGTGTTTTATGATGCTTCTGGTGTTGGTCTTGGATGTGTTTTAACGTAGCAGGGCAGTTTCATTGCCTATACTTCTAGAAATATTAAGGTGCATAAGTGCAACTACACCACTCATGACTTGGAGTTGGCGGCAGTAGTTTTTGAACTCAAGATTTGAAGGCAATGTATGGTGTGCATTGTGAGATTTTCACTGATCATTGTTATCTTTATCATCTTATGACCCAGCGAGAGCTTAATGCCCACCAACATAGGTGGATGGAGTTGCTAAAAGACTACAATATATCTATCATGTATCATCCAGGTAAGGCAAATATTGTGGCAGATGCCCTAATTTGAAAGGCAGTGAGTATGGGTAGTTTCTCTTGTATTTTATTTTCTCAAAGGCCCTTAGCACGGTACATCTAGTTCTTAGCCAATTTGATGGTTTGCCTTGACATTTTGGATCCTACAAGGATTTTGTTTTGTGTGAAGGCGAGGTCCTCTCGGTTTGAGCAGATTTGTGATCATCAGTTTGAGGATAGTAAGTAGTGCCTTCTCCTTGGTCGGGTAGTGAGTGGTGAGACTGGGAGACACACCATGGATTCGGAAGGTATCTCAAGATATTAGGATCATATATGTGCACCCCAACTTGATGACTTGATTCAGTCAATTTTGCATGAGGCTCATAGTTCTAAATATTCTATTTATCTCGGTACAGCCAAGATGTGTAGAGATTTAAGGTAGTTGTACTGGTGGAACGGTATGAAGAAGAATGTGGCAAACTTTGTATTTTGTTGTCAGTATTGTTAGCAGGTTAAGGCAAAGCACCATCTTCCAGGCGGATTGACTCAGATATTGCCTATTTTCAAGTAGAAATGGGAAAGGATTACCATGGATTTCATTCAAGGCTTGCCACGACAAGTGTTATCATTACTCTTGGTTTTTGGATCGTGACATCATCTGCTGTAAAAGATAAGTCATCTTCTATAATATAAGACCTAGTTATTGTAATAGATGACCGATCTATTTGATTTGGGTTCTGGTTCTGAACCATCTTTGCCAACTGATGTAAGATAAATCCTAAAGGTAAGTTTGTTGCAATAGATGACCTAACCATTGTAACATATGAGTCATCTGTTGCAGAAAATGACATACTTGTTAGATTGAGTTATTGGTTTTGCAACACAATTCAATATGTAAGTCATCTGTTTCAACAGATGAGGCATCTGTTGCAACAAATGATACATCTATTGCAACAAAAGATTTACCTATTGGATTGAGCTACAAAATTAGTAACTCTATCCTACTTATAAGTTTTCTGCTACAACAAATGACTTATCTATTGTAATAAATGACTTACCTATTGGATTGAGATGTTGTAACATGAATCTAATAAGTAGCTCATCTACTGCAACAACTAGGTCATTTTTTGCAACAGATGAGTTACCTGTTGGAAATACTTTTACAGTAGTAGAAACAATCCAACAGTAGTTGTATTTATATACAATAATTATTGGATGCGCTACTGAAAATTATTTAAAAAGAAAAAGTTATACCCAGATAAGAAATTAAACTAAAAGTCATTAATTGTACTTAGCAAAATCACATATAAGTAATGCCCATTGATATACGAATAAAATTTGGTCTGAAATTTTTGTTCGATGAAAGTAGTAATGGTAGCAACAACAACAATAGTAATATAATGACAAGCAACAGAAAAAGATAATAAAAATTAAGATGAAGAAAAAGAAGAAGACGAAGAAGAAGAAGAAGAAGAAGAAGAAGAAGAAGAAGAAGAAGAAGAAAAGCAATAACAACATTAATTGAAGAAAAAATCAAAGAGAGAGAACAGAGAAAAGAAGGGTTGATTTTTATCCCTCTTTTTTTCATTTTAGGGTTTTATATAG
The DNA here is from genome assembly GCF_002878395.1 of Capsicum annuum. Classification (NCBI taxonomy): domain Eukaryota; kingdom Viridiplantae; phylum Streptophyta; class Magnoliopsida; order Solanales; family Solanaceae; genus Capsicum; species Capsicum annuum. The sequence goes on along the minus strand of NC_061118.1, from coordinate 41,758,171 downwards.
ATGGGTCAAAGTGCAAGACTCAAAACTTATGGATATAAAATTTATTTTCTTAATCTTTAATATAAAAATAGTCATCAACACTCAATAATTAAGACTTTATATATATACACTCAATTTTAAAACTTTTTAGTCACCCTTTCAATATTCAATGTCCCTACTATCTTCTTCTGTCATTTTCGCTTTTACTTGTCACTAATTTCCTAATTGGATTTCTAACTTTACTTGTTTTTTTTGTCATATAAAAAAGATAATTTTTTTTTCTATTTTACTCTTAGTATTAATTGTTATTTCTCTAATGGACACATTATTGTAAATTGGTTATGTTATTAATTATTTTTTAATAGGTGTGTCAAGTCAAGATATATCAAGTAAATCGAGCGGAGGGAGTATGCAATACCATTTAATAATGGTTAAACAACATAAATCCTAACACTTTGCTACCTAATTACCCTTTCTCCCAACTTTTATATTAATTACTTAATATCCCAGATATGATACATAAGTTTGGTCCGGATACATAACCCACAGATATATAACTACCAAACTAATTGACTATAAAAAAGGAAAATAATAGTAAAAGAGTAAATAACTGAGCAATTAATGCGATCCTGATTGATATATATTTCTTTAATCCCTAAAAACTAGTAACAGATTTATAATTCAAATTTGAATCACCAAAATAATCTCCCTCAATAAAAATTCTCCCAGTTCTTTCTATCTTTATTATTTTTTGGTGGATTTTCATTGTCGTTGGCATATCCTTTCCTAACCTTGACGCCGCCATCGTTCCATAAGAATATTTTGTATCTCTTTTGATGATATTATGCATCAAAATAAGATGAAAGAACCGAACCATCACTAAGAAACTCAGCAAAATCTATTAGAAAGATTCCAGAGTCCCTAAATATGTCTGATACTCACTAATTTGAATGTATCAGATGAAAAAAACAATACAAATCAACTTCAACATTGACTATGTATCAGAAGTAATGATATATCTCATACTTATGTATCATACTCGTAATGTTTAATGTATCATGTGTAAAACAAACTAAAACTCACATACAATTTTTAGAATGTATGATATAAATCTAAAATCTTGACAAAATTAGATCTATGTATCATAATAAGAATATTACATGTATCAAGTATAAAATAGAACTATAATCACATATATGTTGTATTATGTATCATAAAGCATGGAAGGACTCATTAACCTTGAATCTATGTATCAGACGCAGTATATTGAATGTATCACATCTATAAAGAAACAAAATCACATGTAAATTTCTGATGTATCAAAATACATGCATTGTCATGAAAAATTAATTTTTTGTAACTTACTTCTTCCTCTTTACAGATGCAATAATCGATAACTTCTTCGTCATAGCTAGGTCATTTTGATATTTCAATCTATTTTCACAAAAATCAATGTCTTTCATATCATAATGAAATGGTGAAAATTAAAACAGAAAGTTAATGATGGAAAGATGGAGTTTTTAGATCTTGAGTAATAGATATGAACATGGAGGAAATTCAAAAGAAATTGATGAAAGTTGTAACTTGAAAGTTGAAGTAGAAGATAAAGATGAGAACATAGTGGAAATTCAAAATGGGTGAGTTGAGAAAATCATGGGATATATTTCCTGATTTTTAGGCTTTATTTGTGGCATAATAAGGGGATGTGGATGGGTTTTTTAGATGTATCAAAAAAGAGGCAACTATTTTGAGTAAAAAGGGATTTTTGTAATTAGTTTATTTAGATGGGATTTTAAGTAATAATAGAAACTTAAGGTGTGATTATAAGTAATTTATCCTTTAATAATTCCTATAAAGCATAGTAATTAGATCATCATTACACCTAATGTTGATTTTGCTTTCTACTTCAACCCCCAAAAAAATATAGTTAGGAGCTTGAAAATATTCGTTAGCAATGTCAAAGCAGCATCCACACTAGAGGAGAGGAACATACTAGGTTTTCTTAAAAGAGTACATATTGGTGATTAAAGTTTAGGTTTTCTTAAAAGAGTACTGATTGGTGATTAAAGTTAGAAATTCAGTAGAGTTTGAAAAGGATGGAAAATGAAGAAGAAAAGAAGTTTGTTTCTCCTTTTTCTAAATAAAGCCAGACATGCAGGGTGTGTTTGGTATGATGGTTGTAATATAACTTTAGGAAAATATTTTTCAAAGGAACTCATATTCCTCCATTTGAAAGAAAATGACTTTCCTCGTGAACCAAGGAAAGTCATTTTCTAGAAAATATTGAGATGTGACTTATGGAAACTTAGAACCAAAATATGAATAAAGTGACCAAAATAGGTCAACTATTTAATAAGTTATCAAAATAGGTTACACGTAATAATTTATTACATTTTATACCTTTTTTAAATGGTTTGATAGTGGTTTTGTATAGTAGAAAAGTTTTAGTAAAACGTAGTAATAATTTATTACCTTTTATAAAAAAAAAATTATAAAATTTAATAATTTGTTACATTTTACAAAATTTTTTGTAAAACGTAATAATTTATTACATTTACATGATTTAACATAAAGAAGTGATGTGATAGTACATAGGTTTTTTTAAAAAAAAGTTATAAATTAAAAATTTATATCTTTTTTAACTTTTATAAATTAAAACTTTTTATTACCATTTATAAATTATAAGTTTTTATTATGTTTTTTACCCAAATTTTTTCTCAAAAAAGTTATTGCTTCATTTTGTCAAATCAAGTACCACCTAGCTCACTTTTTTTTACTTTTTCTTTCATAAATCGTATTAAGAAGTTACTTTTTAATAAATAAAAAATAATAATAATAAATAATTATTAATTTATTTTATTAATACATAATAAAAAATTATATTAGTTTCTAAATTTGGTCAGATGAATGTATAATTGTTGATGTCATATCTCATACAAACTGGCCGAATGATAAAAAATTTATAGCTAAATATTATGTTTTAGAAAATTTATTATATTTTTAATTGGAGGGTCACACTCTCATGTAAATTTAAAATTTAGGTAGAAAAAAATATATTTTCTATTCGCCAACCAAACCCCATAAAATAGTTTTTGAAAAATATTTTTCAATCAGTAACCAAACATAAGAAAATAAGTAAAACACCAATTTATTTTCTATGAAAATATTTTCTAGGAAAACATTTTCGATGAAAAATATTTTTCATCATACCAAACACACCCGCAGTATTACTTTCACATTTACTCCCCCGCAGTTATGGATACTATGCTTCAACAGATGAGCAGGCAAACTCTTTTATTGCACTCTCTAACCAACACAAACATATGTATATACATATAACTAGATAATGAAGGGCCCATTTACGGGCCCAATATTACAATTTTTATTATATTTATATTTATTTGATTAATTTTTTTAAATAATCATTAATATTTTTGAATAAAGACAATAAGAAATGTAAGTAGAAATCACACTATATAATAAAATATAACTTCTTATTTTTATAGAATCAAATAATAGCTTATAACTTATTTAAGATTTCATAATTAAACTTAAAATATCATATTCTCTAATGTTTATTTTTAACATCGGGTCAAACACAAGAGAATAAATAACTAATTATGTTTTTCTTTTTCTACTTTATTCAATAATTATACAAGATAATAGATTAAAATTATAAATATCTATTTATTAACATTTTATATAGAATCATACAAAGCAATAAAGTATACTAATTCATACATAAATTAATTTTAAGTATATTTAATTCATTTTATGGGTATTTAACAAATGAAAATAAGGACCTGTTGTATGAACATTTCAATGAATCATAATGTTAAAGGATTGGCTTTATGTTTTGTCTTATACACGTTAAAAATAGAAGATCAATTTAATATAGTAAGTAAGAAATTTCTTTTTAAATGGTTTGTCTACCGGATGAGGAAATTTAATACCTCAAATAAAGAAAATCAAAAGAATTAACAAAAGTTAACATGATATATATTGTAGTAATTTAACATGAGCTTGTTAATATTACTTTTTAAATAAATTGTTTAAAATAATTTTAGTAGGTGCTTAGTAAATAATTATGTTTTCATAAGTTAACATGATATATATTGTAGTAATTTAATATGAGCTAGTTAATATGATATTTTAAATAAATAATTTAAAATAATTTTAATAGGTGCATAGTAAATAATTATGTTTTCATAAATTATATGTAGTGTAAATATTTGTAATGATATGTATTATGTGAAGTTTTGGAATTACTTATTGTGTTTGATAGATAAACACTTATTCAATATTTATGAGTATTTTTTTATTATCTTGCTATAATATAGAACTAGTTACTTTATGTAATTAAATGTGTGGCCAAAATTAATTTCACTTTTTTTAATCTTTTAGGGAACATATGTAAGTGTTTGCACATACTCTTATAAACTATATCTCTCTTACTTTAATTAATATCATTTTGATTTGACATTAAATTGAAAATGAAAAATGTCGCAATATATCAAATTATCTTTTAAATAAATAAACCTTAAATAGAAAAGTATACCATTGTGGATTTTTGACAAATAAATGAAATTCAACATGACTAAAATTTTGATAATGTTATAAAATACCAACCAAATAAAAATGTCAAGTCTTTTTTAGAACTGATTAAAAAGAAAATATATTATTTGAATGGAGATATAGAATGTATTACAATAGAAATTCCGATATAATGCATTTAATGTTCTTTACTACTTATTAAAATAGACTTATAGTTGAGGCGTGTGAAATTCATGTGAAAAATCACATCATAAATGACATTGAAAAGATTCTAATGAAATAACCATTACGCCTATATTTTTTATTTAAAATAGAGTTGTAGTGGGGTCAACATAGAAAATTATACGAAAATATTTTTAAAATTATAAAAAAATCGTTATACCCTTAGTTATATTTGTATATTTTATCTTAAACATAAATTAACTATCAATAATTTTAGGCAAAATCAATATAAAAAATAATAATGAATGTTACACTCAAAAGTAACTTGTTTATTCTATGGATTTAGTTAACAGGCATTGGTGTATGTTATTTGCAGATAATGTGGTTCTGATTGACGAGACTCGGAGTAGGGTTAATGATAAGTTGAAGATTTGGAGACAGACACTTGAATCTAAAGGTTTTCGGTTAAGTAGAACCAAGAGGGAGTACTTGGAGTGTAAGTTCAGTGATATGTCGCAAGAAGATGGAGTAGCTATGAAGCTAGACTCAGTCCATCCAGAAGAGAGAGAGTTTCAAGTATTTGGGGTCTATAACTAAGGGTAATGGTGAGATTGACGAGGATGTCACACATCGTATTGGGGAATGGTAGTTAAAGTGGAGGCTCACTTCGGGAGTCCTTTGTGATAAGAAGGTACCCCCAAAGCTTAAAGGTAAGTTCTGCATAGTAGTAGTCTGGACGGCTATGTTGTATGGAGCGGAGTGTTGGCTAGTTAAGAACTCTCACATCCTAAAGGTAAAGGTAGTGGAGATTCGAATATTGCGATAGATGTGTAGACATACCAGGAAAGATAGGATGAAGAATGAGATTATTCGGGAGATGGTAGGAGTTGCCTCGGTTAGGATAAGTTGCGAGAAGTGAGGCTTCGTTGGTTCGGGCATGTGATAAGGAGAGGCCCTAATGCTCCAGTACGAAGGTGTGAGACTCTGGATATGGATGGTTTTAGGCGGGCTAAAGGTAGACCAAAGAAATATTGGAAGGAGGTAATTAGGCATGATATGGAGCAATTACAGCTTACAGAGGACATGACCCTTGATAGTAAGGTGTGGAGAATGCGTATTAGGGTAGAGGGTTATGGGGTGGGAGCGCGGCAGTAGTAATAGGGGAGTTTCTAGTTCGTAGTGTTGTGGCTGTAGTTTTTAGGGCTAGTAATGTTAGCTTTTTTGCATCCCGTACTAGTTTATTATGCACTTATCTTTTGTGTTTGTTATACTGCTAATTTGTTTTGTGTACCATACTAGTTTCTATGCGCTTACTTTTTGTATTTGTTATTGTTATTGGTCCTAAGCTGGGGGTCTATCGGAAACAGCCTTTCTACTTTTCTTGAGGTTGTGGTATGGTCTGTGTACACTCTACCCTCCCCAGACCCCACTAGATGGGAATACACTGGGTATGTTGTTGTTGTTATTGTATATTATTTAAGTTTACATTTAATAAAAAGATCATCACATAAATTCTCATATAACATTATTAAGTCTGAACAAAACTAACTACTTAAATTATTTTTTTAAGGTTTAACAAATTATATTTTAAAATTATTTTAGACATCATGAAAAAGTTTAACTTGAAATTATTTTTGAATTTTATGAATTGTGGATATATGAATGTCTTGTAAATGTTTGTTACTCTCTCACTTTAAAAAATAAAGACCTTTTTCCCATTTTAATTTGTTTTAAAAAGAATAAAAGAATTCTTTTTGACAATACTTTAATTTTAACTTTCCACGTTTTATATTTAGAATCACAAGATAAAGGGAAGTTTGGTACATTTGACATAATTATTCATATGTTAATTTTCATAATGAAACATTCTGTAGTGTTAAATCAATGACAAATTATTTATGTGTTAATTTTTTCAATAAAAAATATACAATCTTAAATTATAGAATACGATAAATTAAATGAATAATTTATTTATTTATTTAGGGAGACAATAGATTTATTTTTATTCATATTAATATCTCATATGTTAATTTTCACAATGAAACAATCTAAGATTTTAAGACAGTAAATTCTAAGATAATCTAGTAATTACTGAAAAATTACTCATGAAAATTGAATACTGAAAATGGATATTAAATGAGTTTATGTCATATAAATTGATAGTATAAATAAATATTATAGTATTAAGGTTTTCTTTTTGGTTAAATATATTTGCATTTAAATAACTAAAGGTAGTAGATCATTACAAAGCAAGGCCTAGTCAGGCTAAAAAACATAAGAAAAAAGGGTTGAGTTCCCATTACTAGATACACAGCTAAAGAATGGTTTTCCCTTAAAATCTTCCCAAAAAACTACTTCTACACTAGCTGGTAAAGTTGCATAAACATGAAGTCTGTCAAAAAGGTTTTTGTTAGAGCCTTGCTTTGCCAACAGGCTCGCTACTCTATTCTGCTCCCAGTATATGTGATAAACTGGAGGATTCCCCAGGGTCCTTAGTAAAGATCTGCATTCATAAATAAGTGAGTCATAAAATAGGTTACTATTTTGCAGCATATTAATAATTTCCATGGATTCAATACAAACTACCAAGGTCTTGAGGTTTTGGTGAAGAGCTAGGTTGAGGCCCTCTTTAAAGGCAAGGATTTCCATAGGTTATTAGTAGCATGGGGGACGCTTTTACTAAAACCCACAACCCATTCCCCTCTGTTATTTCTAATGACCCTCTAATCCCCCCCTTTTTGGGTTGCCAAGGCAAGACCAATTTGTGTTGAGCTTGAACACATGAGGGTGAGAGGAGACCACTTAAGACTAATATTATTCTTATTGGGGGGACTCATGATAATTTCTTAGGTATTGGTATTCAACAGTTTTAGCATGAGGTATACTAAAACAAGGAAGGGAGTTGGAGCTTTGAAATAAGTTAGCATTTTTGGTTTTTTAGATAAGGGGGAGAGGAGAATGCCCCAAGAAGTGTTGTTGTCAAAGCACTCATTTTTCAGTCTTTTCCATGTTGAGGCCCAGTTAATGGTGTCAAACATGGAAAGCTGGTGGTTAATGTTGCCTTTGTAATTTTAGATAAGAGTTTTCCAGAAGATCTTAGCAAGGTTACACCACAAGAAAATGTGATGTTAATCCTCTTGCTGATCACTGCAAGCATGACAGAAGCTTGGAAAGTCCAAACCCCTTTTAGAAAGAGTGACTTTAGTGGGAAGACTATTGTATTGCAAGAGCAACATAAAGGTTTTGACCTTATTAGGTACTCTTAGGTGCAGATCAGTTATAGAAGGTGTGAGGTCTATAAGGTCTATTTTTCAAGTTGTAGATGAAATGGTAGACACTTTTGCAAGAGAAGGTGCAATCTCTAGTGAGCCTCCAAAGAGGAGTGTCTTGAGTTAGGTGGCTGCTATGAAGGAAAGCATTCTTCATGTTGTGAATAATTTTGGTAGGGATTTGAACGGGTGAAGTGGTGAAATCCCAAGTGCCCTCTCTCCAGATATCCTTAACCAAGATGGAAGTAGGGTAATTGGTATTGGGACCTTGGATAATGGTGAAAAGGGGAGGCATACCAGGGATCCATCTATCTTTCCAAGCTCTAACCTTAGTTCCATCCTTGATGACCCAGAAAAGAGAATCCCTGCATATGTTCCAACAGTTGGCTATATTATTCCATGTTCTGGGGCCTTTTTTAATACTCTTACCTCTAGACCCATAATTGGAAATGAGGATATTGGCCCAGACAGAACTGGGTTTAGAGTACATTCTCCAACCCAAGCTACACAAGAGGATTTCATTCTTAATAGCAGCCCTTTGCATTCTAAGTCCACCATGTTTTTTAGGGAGAGTGACAGTGTCTTATCCCAGGAGATGTATTTTCCCTTTAGCATCAGTGGTGCCCCATATGAAGTTTCTATAGGTTCTATCAATCAGGTTGAGCATGCTATAAGGGAGATGGATGTACTGCATAACATAATTAGGAATGGAAGCCAAAGAGGATTTGGCTAAAGTTACTTTACCAGTGATGTTGAGGAATTTTTTTTCCATTAAGCCAGCATACTAGTGAGGTTGTCAATAATGAATTGGAAATCCCCTTTTTCAGGCTTTTTGTGGAAGATGGGGAATCCTAGGTACTTACCAAAGTGGTGTGAGGGATGTTTTCCCAAGATAGATGAGAGGTTATCCTGGATCTCAGGTTTATAGTTTGAAGAGAAGATTAATTTGGATTTATCAAAGTTGATTCTCTAACCAGAATGGGAACTAAAGTGATGGAGGACCCTATTAATAGTAGTGTAATTTTTTGAGTCAGCCTTGGTAAAAAGGGTGAGGTCATCTGCAAAAAAGAGATGGAAGATAGAGGGCCTCTATTAAAGATTGATATAGGAGTACAAAGGAGAATGTCCACTTTATAGTTGATTCTCCTGGATAGAATCTCCATGTATAAGATGAAGAGGTAAGGTGACATGGGGTCTCCTTGCCTAATACCCCTGGAGGGGTTGAAGGGTATGGTCTTCCCATCATTGACTAAGATAGACATGGAAGAGGTAAAGATGTATGAGAGGATGAGTTGAATAATCTTATGGGGGAAGTTGAAGAAAGAGAGAACTTTTCTAATAAAGGACCACTCAATCCTGCCAAAGGCTTTTTCCAGGTCAATTTTAAGAATCATGTTAGCCTGTTTTCCTTTCATCTTGGAAAAGTGGCTAACATATTCTTGGACAATGATGGTATTGTTAGAAGCCCTTCTTTTGGCCATAAAGCTAGCTTGGCTGGGGCTAATGATCTTTGCCCGGAAGGGTTTCATCCTAGAAGTGATGATCTTGGTGATGATTTTGTACTGGATGTTACAAAGTCCTATGGGTCTAAAGTTCTTGAGAGAGGTAGAATTCCTACATTTAGGAATGAGTCAGAGGTAGGTGGAGTTGACTCTATGGTCCATGGAGTATGAAGTAAAGGTCTCCTGATAGAACCTAACAAGGGAGGTCCTAGTATGTCCCAAAATTTTTTATTCATAAAGGGGTGGAGCCCATCCGGACCAGGGGCCTTGTTAGGCTTGAAGGAGAATACTGCCCTGACCTCTTCAATGGAAGGGATGGCTTCTAGGAGGTCATGGTTAAGAGGGTTGATGGAGACCAAGAAGGAGAGGTTGGACTGGGTTGCCTTGTGCCCAATGAAGTGATCAGTGGTATAGAGATCAGCATAATAGTCAGAGACAATGTTGGCTATATCCTTAGGGTGATAATGCCAAGTACCACTATCATCTATGAGAGAGTTAATCCTATTTCTCCTCCTCATATTAAGAGTAGATTTGTGAAAAAACCTTGTGTTAGAGTCACCTTCCAGGAGCTAAGATATTCTAGACTTGAGCTTCCAGAACTCAGTCTCCAGGTTGAGTATGTGATTGAACTCATTCAAAAAATTATGCTTAAGCCCCTAAAGAAAGGAGCTCGTGGGGTAGTTTGGGGATTTATGGATATCATCTAACCTGGCAAGCAAGTACTTTTTCCTGTTAAAGATATTGCCAAAGTTATTTATCATTGTAGTGTATATTTTATGCTATACTTTTAAAATTACCTTTCAATAGCTGAAAGTTTTTTTATTTGAAATTGAGTATTTCTCTATTTCATTTTCTTTGTTTGATTTTGATTTGGCACAAAGTTTAAGAAAGTAAAAAATAATTTTCAATCTTATGTCTTAAATTAATAACATATAGAATGTGTCAAAATATATTTTAATCTTTTGGTGTTAAACATGACATGTGAAAAGTTATAATTTAATCGTTAAAAAAAGAAAGACAATTTTTTGAAACAAATTTAAACGAAAAGTAAGATAAATAAATTGAATGTGTGGATTATAATTTAAATATTGATAGATTTTATTATTATTTAATTTCAATAATTATTTTGTAGAGTAATTAAATATGCAAATAACAACTAAGTCTATTTGTATGTGGATATTTCAATTCAAAAACCAATTATTAATGAATAGTGACAAGAAAATAATTTTTAAAAAGAGTTGGGGAAGATGTGGGTCTATGTGATATATTAAATTAATTGAGATGTGATTGATATTTAGGAAAAATAGCTTGGCTTTTTTGTCATTAAAAATTTATGGCCAAGCTTTGAAGCCTAAAACATAAGCAAGCAAGGTAGAATTTTTTTTTGAAATGACAATTATACCCTTCGTTGTCCTCCAACTCACTCTTCTATATAGTAGAAATTATAACTATATATTAATGCCAAGCAAGTTAGTGTCCGCTATTATGAATCATCATAATCCATGTCACTTTATTTAAATCCATCTCAATGAAATAAATTATAAGAATAGTATAAGAATTCATCATAAATTGACTAGTGTTTAAGCTAACGGTCAACCTATCCCAACTTTTCTCCTTTATTCAGATTAAAACCGATAATACAAACAAACTAGTATAATCATAATTAACTACTTCCTCCGTTTAAAAAAGAATGACCTAGTTGGACTTGACACGGTGTTTAAGAAAATAAAGAAGGCTTTTAAATTTTGTGGTCTTAAATTAAAAATACGACAAATGTACCAAAATGCCCTTCAATCTTGTGGTCTTATGCATGCCACGTGGAATTTTAAAAGTAAAAAGTTGTTAAAAAGAAAAAGAGGCCATTTTTTTTAAACAAACTAAAAAAAAAAGTAGGTCATTGTTTTTTAAACAGAGGGAGCATATGTTTTGGACAAAAACTGAACAATAATGTACACAATGTATTATGTAGACATACCTGCCTTCTCTATAAATTCTATCACTAAACACTTCCACATCACTACCGATACCCACTGTGTGATGACTTTAATTTTTCTTATCTAACCCTCATTTCACTATTCATTTCTGTGTCTCCCTTTATCAGAAATTTTGTAACCTTTTTTGCCCTTTCATATATTAATAATCTGTACAAGAACAAAATGGTACAATCAAAGAAGTTCAGAGGTGTTAGACAACGCCAGTGGGGCTCTTGGATTTCTGAAATTCGCCACCCTCTATTGTAAGTTCTTTACTCACCACACCCCATTCACCCACCCAACTAACAAAACTTTAAGTACACTGAAAGTGTACATATATCAAAAGAACTTCTACTTATTAATTTTTCAAAATTCTTTTTCTTTGAGTACAGTGTTTTTTCTATTGGGTTCAATTGGTGTGAATAGAAAATGGAGGGACAAAACCCATTGAAAAAGACACATTGTTTTGGAAAAAAAGTGACGGTTCGAATAGTTGTGTCTGTTCAGAAAAAAGACACAATGTTTCAAACGAACAGACATGACTCTTCCAAAGGATACACCATTTTGGATGAACCATTTTCACCTTTCAGAAAGGGAACTTTATGGCTATACAAACCTGTATTTTTTCCACAAGTTTAGAATGAAAAAAATTTTACATAAGAAAAATAGTCTCTTACTTCTAAAAACTCTGTGTGATCATCTCCCATTGAGTGAGTTCGAAGAAAACCAGAAAGTTTGAGGTACCGCTACATTCTAGTTGTGAAGCCATTTTATCCTGGGAGGAAAATTTCGCAACCTTGGGTACTTGAGGGGAATTATTTCCTTAAGGACACTCCATGAAGTCAGGGGACTTGGCTTTACATTTTTGTTTCATCTTAATTTCTAAAAAAATAAAACACACTTCTTAAAAAGATCACTTTGATCTTGTGCTGAAGGTGTTGTTGTACTTCATAGTGTTCTTGCTTAAAACTTGAACTAGTGTTGAAGTTATTATATCAAATTACAGATTCTTGTACCCAAAAAAGTTGAAAAGACAACAATCTTAAGGAATAATTTTTAGAAAAAGAATAAAAAAAATTTTTTGCTTGTTGGTGAAATTTTCTTTTCACTAATGCTTTTTTTTCAAATTTGTATAGCTTGGTTTCTGGAGATTAAAGCTTTTAGCTTTCTAATCTGTCTGAACTTAACTAGTGATTTGAAGAAATAAAATCTTCATCATAAGTTAAAGATCACTCGGTTGACGATTGAAAGTTATAAAAACTTTATCGTTAAACTAGAAACAAGAAGTGTTTAAAGTTGCTGCAATTTTTAATAAGTATTTTGATATACTTAAGGTACTGTCTTATGGTGACAGAAAAATGACGACTGATAGTCAAATGCATGATGCTGGAACAACTATGGCAGCAACTAGTATTTCCATGATGAGTCATACTAATGCTCCGCAAGCTATGGCACCGGCTGAGAAACCCAGAAAGTTCACGGGTATTGACTTCAAGAGATGGCAGCAGAAAATATTCTTCTACCTCACAACTCTTTATCTTCAAAGTTTCACATTTGAGAAAGCTGCGGAGGTTCCCGAGAGTACCTCTGAAAAAGAATGCTTCATGATTGTGGAGGCTTGAAAACACTCAGATTTCCTTTGCAGGAATTATATCTTGAGTTGTCTTCAAGATAACCTTTACAATGTGTATAGCAGAACCAAGACTGCAAAAGAGTTATGAGGGGTGATAGAACGTAAGTACAAGATGGAGAAAGCCGAAACTAAAAAGTTTTTTATTGCAAGATTCTTGGAGTACAAAATGATAGACATCAAGTCGGTTGTTTCCCAAGTGCAAGAACTGCAAATGATCATTCATATCCTAGAGGAAGGTATGATTTTGACAAATACCATTATTGAATAATTTAAAAATCTTTTTAGTATTCACATGAACTTTATTATAGGTTTGATTGTGAATGAAGCATTTCTAGTAGCCGCAATAATAGAGAAACTACCACCTATGTGGAAAGACTTCAAAAACTATTTTAAACACAAAAGTAAGGAGATGTCAGTCAAAGATCTGATTGTACAACTATGCATTGAATAAGATAACAAGGTTGTGGAAAGAAGGTTAAGAGGCAATTCTACAATAAGTGGAGCAAACATTGTAGAAGATGACCAAAATAACTCTAAAAAGTGAAAGAAAGCTGGAAATGAAAGAAATCAACCTAAGAAGAAATTCAAGGGAAAGTGCTTCAACTATGGAAAGATTAGCCATAATTCTACAGATTATCGTGCCCCAAAGAAAGGGAAGAAGATGGTCCAAGCAAATCTGTCTGAGTCTAAGAAAGAAATGGATGATCTGTGTGTTATGCTTTTCGAATACAACTTGGTGGGAAATCCTCGTAAATAATGGATGGATTATGGTACCACCCACCATGTTTGTGCTAACAAGGAGTTATTTTCAACATTCGCTCTAGCTCAAGTAGAAGAAAAAATCTACATGGCAAATCTGCTACTGCAAAAGTGGAAGGAACAGGAAAAGTGTGCTTGAAGATGACTTTCGACAAAGTTTTGACACTTAACAATGTCTTGTATGTTCCTGAATTATGAAAGAACTTGATTTCTATTTTACTTCTAGACAAGAATGAATTCAAATATGTATTTGTTTCCAGAAAAATTGTACTTAAGGAGAAGAGTATGTAGGAAAAGGCTACCTCAATGAGGGCCTATTCAAAATGAATGTTGAAATCAATAAAAGTTTAAATTCTTCTTACTTGCTTGAGTCTCCCAATTTTTGGCATGAACGACTAAGCCATGTTAATTACAAAAACTGATTAACTTAGAAGTTTTGCCAAACTTTGAGTGCAGTAAATCAAAGTGTCAAACTTGTGTTGAATCAAAGTATGCTAAGCGTCCATTATAAGTTCGTTGAAAGAAATTTCAATCCCTTAGACTTAATCCACACTGACATTTGTGATATGAAGTCAAGACCATCACATGGTAGGAAAAAGTATTTCATAACTTTCATTAACGATTGCACTAGATATTATTATGTCTACTTGCAAAATAGTTAGGATGAAGCAATAGATGTATTTAGGCAATACAAAACTGAAGTTGAAAATCAGTTAGGGAAAAAAGATTAAAACTATAAGAAGTGATATGGGTGGAAAATATGAATCTCCCTTCACCAAATATGTGTGAATGAAATTTTCCATCAAACTACGGCCCTGTATTCACCTCCATATAATGGAATTATGGGAAAAAAAAACCAAACTTTGAAGAAAATAATGAATGCCTTACTTATAAGTTTAGGTTTACTGCAAAGCTTGTGGGGGGGGGGCTATCCTTACCACCAAACGAATACTTAATAGAGTTCCCTATAGTAAGATACAATCAATTTTGTATGAAAAATGGAAAGGAATAAAACCCAATTTAAAATATTTCAAAGTATGGGGGTGCTAGCAAAGGTCCAAATTCCTATGCCTAAAAGGGTTAAGATAGGACCTAAGACGGTAGAATGCGTGTTCATTGGATATACTAAAAGTTGTAAAGTATGTCAAGTTTTGGTTCATAAATCCGAACATCCGGATATTAATGAAAATATGGTAATTGAATCAGATAATGTTGAATTCTTTAAAAATATTTAGCCATATAAAACTAGATATGAACATTTTATTAGAGGGTATAAATGACCTCAAGATGAACCAAGTGAGAATGTACATAATGATGAGAATCCAAGATGTAGTACACATCAAAGAACGTTAATTTCATTTGGATTTTATAGCATTTCTCTTAGAAAATGAGCCTCAAACATTTAAGAAAGCGATGGCATCTTTGGACTTATCCTTTTGGAAAGAGGTAGTCTATAGTGAGATTGATTTAATCTAAAGCAACCATATGTGGGAATTGGTTAATTTTCCTCCAGAAAACAAACCTTTAGGATCTAAATGGATCTTCAAAAGGAAAATAAAAGTGAATGGTACTATTGATGAATACAAGGCAAGACTTGTAGTAAAAGGCTTCAAACAAAAAGAAGGCCTTGATTACTTTGATACATACTCACTGGTAACAAGGAAAACGTCAATTCGAATGTTAATTGCCTTGGCGACGGTATATGGTCTTGAAATCCATCAAATGGATGTAAAAATCGCATTCCTAAATAGAGAATTGGAGGAAGAAATTTACATAGAACAGCATGAGGGTTTTGTGGTTCTAGAAAAAAAAACTAAGGTGTGTAAACTTGTTAAGTCACTTTATGGACTAAAACAAGCACCTAAGCAATGACATGCAAAGTTTGACCAAACCATGTTGGTAAACGAATTCAAAATTAATGAATGTGATAAATGTGCAATTGTAGAGGGGTGTGGATAACTTGGGTAATTTGCGTGGATAACTAGTACTTACTAGTTTTATCATGTTAATTGAAATGATATGTTATAATATTCCTTATTTTTTTGTTTTAACCTTATTAATTTTTCTATATTATTTTTAAGGTATTCTATATGTTTCATATTTCTAGTTTTTAGACAGTCAAGTAGATTCTCTTTCATAAGTATTTCTGTTAATCTTATTTCTTCCATATTTTTTCTCTAATATTCTAAGTATTCGTAGTTTATCATTTTATCCTAAAGTAGTTGTAATACTGCAAATTTCTTTGTAATAATTTATTCTAATTGTACTATATCTGAAATTAAATTCTAGGTTATCTATTTCGTTAATTATCCTGTCTTTTTCTTCTATGAATAATTTTGTGTCTAAATCATATTCTAAACTATCTTTTAACTCTAGTTGTTTTATGGTTTTATCTATCCAAATTAATCTTTATTTTAATTGCTTTCTTTCTCTTCTAAGCTGGTTTCTATAATTAATTTCTTTGTATAGCCAACTTTGTTTTTCTCTAACTCTTTTAATATATTCTAACATTTTTAATCTATATAATATCCATCTAAATAATAACTATCTAAATATGAGCAGTAGCTTTCATTATATAGGTATAAGTTTTCTATAGAACTTAATAACTCTTCTTCTTCATAGTTTCATATCTTTTCCCATATTATTTTCTTTATGTCTATAATTTCTATATCTCTAAGTATATATAAAACAAGTATTTTAAAGTTATCTGTCATTTGTTTTTTCATAATATTTTTTAGTTGTTTGTTTTAATCTTTTTAATTCCTCCATATTTTTGTTAAGGTATTCTATATATTTTATATTTTTAGTTCTCATGTATTCTTCTAAATTTATTTTCATTAGTATTTCTATTAATTGTATATTTTTAATATCCATTTTTCAATATTCTACGTAGTTTATCATGGTTGATGCATAGGTTTGGCATGTAGGTATATATAGGAGTAGGCAGGTAGGTGTGGTATGTAATTTATTCTAGTCATAGTATATTTATCAAATATTTTTTCCCATATGATTTTTCTTATATCTAATATTTCAATATCCTTAAGTGCATACAAAATAAGTATTTTGAATTTATCTAACATTTCATCGGATAAGTAGGTAGTCATTCTTTTTTATATGATGCTATTTCAAAATATTTCTTTCAACCATATACATAACAAAATATGATCATCTTATATCACTATATACTAGATTATTCTTAAATAATTATGTTACTCTATCACTATTAGCTTGGTAGTCTGGATACTTTTCCCTTAAACAGCGCCTCTACTCTGGTTACTCCCCTATCATGGCTTTCTTACCTCACCGGTTTCACCTTTAGGATGGGATAGTCCTTAAGAATTTTTCTCCTTTTACTCTTTGTTAATAAACTTTGTAACATATTATTCTTTGAATAATTCTACTATATAGTAACTAACATGAACTTATTTTATCATATTATGATTGTTAGGAATTTATGAATTTAGCTTTTCATAATTATAAATGAATATACCTATTCTGGTAGATTTGATAATTCTGGACTTTGTTCATCCATAGCTTTTCCTTAGAAATATATCTGATTTTATTAAATACTCAAAAGTTTTTTGTGTATAAAAAGAGAAGGCTTGCTTTCAGCACATGAAAGTCTTGCCTTAACTTAGCCAGATGGCTTACATATTTATAATCTCTAAAAAGGTGAAAAATGTGGTAACTATTTACTATTCCTACTTTACACGTAAACTATAGACTATTCCTACTTTTACAAAAAGTCTTCTTTTTCAAAAGTAGAAAAGGACTTAAAGTATAAAAGGACAAAAAACTATTTAACGCCTAATACTAGACTAATAATGTCTTTGTCAAAAAGTCAAAAACTATACAAATAATTTACGTATTCTTACAATTCACATGTTAAAAACTTAGCTTGATAAGTTATATGTCGCTTTCTTAACTTTAATGCTTTTGTCTTCTTGTCTTTATTTTTCTATCGATCCGTGTTGCTTTATATCTTTTGTCTTGTATCTTCCAGTTGTCCTTCTTCGTTCTTATCTACTTTTATTATAGTTGAACTTTTGGGATAATATTATCTTCTCCACTACATCTTGAACATAAATGGTCTGGATATTTGTGTCCAATTAACTTGCAATATCTTGTAAATAATTCTTATGAAATAAATCCCTTCCTAATTGCTCTTATAGTTGGTTGTTTTTCTGGATTGAGTAGTGTCGAAATTCATTGTCTAGCGTCTTCCATATCTGACTATCGTACTTCCCTTGAATTTGAATAAATCATTTGATGATCTCTTGAATAATAGCTCCATATAGGGTTTTCATTGATATAGTTATTTGTTAATTCTTGAACAATTTTAGATATTCCAATAATTCATTTATTTGCATAAAAATCAGGTATCTCGACTTTAGGTATCTCTGGCCGTTGAACAATATCTTCTGGTATAATCATATCTCTGGTTAATTCTATTTTTATAACTTTTATAACTGGTTTGATTTCGTCATATAATATCTTTGCTGGTGCAATATAACACTTTATAAAAAATAGTTTTCCTTTGGTTATTTTCTTATAGGTGGGGAATGCTTTATATAATTCTGGTATAACTGTTAGTTCATCTCTATCTTGGGTATATATGGTATTTAATAATCCATAACTGAAACAAGTTTTAACTAAGCTTGGGTTGATTTTCGGTAATACAATTAACTTGTTGTAACTTTGTAATTTTTGGGTTATATAGTTTGTGTTTAGTTGTTGGATATTTGTAGCTCTGGGGTTAAGGTTTAGATAAATTTATATTTTGTGGATATTTTTTATGTATGCTCGAGTTATATGGTTATAGGCTTTTCTATCTTGATTTAAACTTTCTCGATATATGGTATAGTTTGTGGGGGTATGAACAAGGGGTCGTTTTGTGTTTTTGGTATAAATAGTTTTTTAAATATCTTATTCATGTTCATTTTCTGATATCTTTGTCCACTAACTCCTTTGCTTGTACCTGCAATTGTAGATTGATAAACGTTATGGGTTTTATGGAGTGTCCCAACGTCTCCTTTTAGCTCTGGAATTTTGATGTCTTCCGATCGACATAGCTCTGCACACTGCTGAGTTATCTGATTCATAGCTTTAGACTTCAATTTAACTTCATTAATCTTTAGTTTTTCTATTTCATTACCCATACTGTCCACTTTCATTGAAAGCGTAGTTAGGGTTTTGAGTATCTTTTCTAAAGCATCATCTTCTATTATATCAGTCTGTGTAGCTTTGTCTTGATATGTAATATGCAATGACATTCTTGTTAGTTTTGATTACTTCAATTGTAAATGTAAAATTTAATATATTTAATACTAATCTCTGAATCTCTTTCATTGTAACTGAATTTTGTATTTATTTTGTTAACCACCAACGTACCTGTGTATTATCTGTTCGTGCAATAAACTTGTTATATACAATATATGGCTCAAATGCTAATAAAAATTTATATAATGGACATAATTCTTTTCTATTTATTTTCCATTTTATTTTTGTTTCATTAAACGTACCTGAGTAGTATCTACAATGATGTTCTAATTTTTCTTCTTCATATCTATATTTAAGTACTCCTCCATAACTATATTCACTTGCATCTGCTTCTTCTATATATGTAAATTTTTTATTTTCGTCTGAGAATTGTAATTTTGGTAATTCTTTACAAAGTATTTTTATTTTTTGAACTTATTTTTTAACTTCTTCGTTGTAATTATACTCTACATTCTTTTTTAATTTTTTCTGTAATGACTTTAGATTTTCTGCAAATTTTGGTATATATTCTCTTACTTGGTTTACTAATTTTTCTTTTGAATTTATTTATTTTTGTACTATATGTTGTTGCATTTTTACTCCGATTTTATCTATTTGTATTCCTAAAAATTCTATTTGGTTTTTCATAATTTTAGCTTTCTTTTTACTTAAACTTATTCCTGATTTTTCTATTATATCTGTAAATTGTTCTAATAATTTTAAATTTTCCTCTTTAGTTTTTGTATATAATAGTATATCATCTATGTATACTATACAATTAGGTAGTTGTTTAAAATAACTATCCATAAAGTGTTGGTATCTACCTGGTGCATTTTTATATCCAAATGGTAACACATTCCATTCATAAAATCCTTGTGATACTGTAAATGTAGTTAACTTTTTAGATTCTTCTTCTAACTTTAAATGGTAAAATCCTGATTTACAATTAAATTTACTAAAGTAATTATATCCTTGTATTTGTCTTATTTTTAATATTTTATTTGGTATTGGATAATTATGTCATAGTTTTTGCATTTAGGTTTCTATAATCAATAATCATTCTACTTTTTTCTCTTTTTTGTTCACTATGTTTATTTACTATAAATGTTGGACTATTGTGTTTACTATTACTTTTTTGATATATTATTTTTCTAATAATTCATTTATATGTATTTTAAATTCTTTTAAAACATCAAAGTTATATGTTAATGGTTTCTGAGTTATTATGCTATTTTTATCTATTAGCTTAATTTTTACAGTAGTTTTATATTTTTTTCATCCTTTTAATAGATCTTCACTGTATAATTGTCTTAATTTTTTATTTATTATTTCTACCGTATCTATTTAAAATATAGTCATCTCTTCTTTATTTATTGAAAATATAACTAGTTCTATTATGTCTTCAGTATTTTTTATATTTTTTAATTTTTGTGTGATTTTTTCACTTCCTTTTATCTCAGTTTTCTTTCTTATTTGATTAATAACTCTTTTTGCTCTTACCTTTTGTTTACATGATGTTGTCAACCACCAGTGTGTTCTAGTTATTATATGTGGCTATAATTTATTTAAAAATGACATTCCCAAAAGCATATCTTTTGATGTTAGTTCATAATTATAGATTTTTTCTATTGTTAATATATTATCCCATACTTGTATTTTCACATTTCTAGCTTTATAAGTAATTAAGCTTTCTTCGTTATTAAATCCTCTAACTACTATTGATATTTTTAATTTATCCCATTTACTATTTGGTAAACAATTATATCTACATAAATTGGCTTCTGCTCCTGTATCTGTCATAGACGTATAATATCTGTTGTAATATCTTACTACTATTATCTTTATTAGTACATATATTTTCATATCATGCCAAAGTTTTTTTATTAATAATTTTTCTTTATTATATGTTATGGTTAATTGTGTATGTTCTATATTGTATGATTTTACTTATTCTAAACATTTTATTCATAATATTATATCTGCTTTTTGCATATCTTCTTTTATTTCAAATTCTATTTTTATTTTTCTAATTCCTATTATTATTATTATTTTTTCTGATGTATCCTTAATAGTTATTAAACTTCTTGTTAGATCTGGGCATATATTACTATTAGATTTTATTTCTTCAATTTTTACTAAATATTTTTGCTATATAATTTTCTTCTTGTCCTATATTTAGGAGTATTAAATTTTTTTATTTATTTATTGTTCCCGTTATATAATATTGAGTTAAATTAACTGTTGAAGTTATTTCATAGTTTGTTCTTTTTTATGATCCTGATGATTCTGATTTTTCAAAAGCTATTCTTTTTGTTGTACTTACTCTATCATTTATTATTTCTAAATCTTCTTCTATATCTATGTCTTTGTAACTATAATCATTGTTATCAACTGTTTTTACAAATTGTTTGAAAGGGCTTTCTATTTGTAGTTTATTAATTTTATTTTTTCCCGTTATTTTA
This sequence comes from Capsicum annuum, assembly GCF_002878395.1. Classification (NCBI taxonomy): domain Eukaryota; kingdom Viridiplantae; phylum Streptophyta; class Magnoliopsida; order Solanales; family Solanaceae; genus Capsicum; species Capsicum annuum. The sequence continues at coordinate 41,736,619 of NC_061118.1, read as the reverse complement.
TGTTTTTTTGTTAATACATATAGATGTTTACATCTTACTGTAAATATTTTACTTCCTAGGGTTAGTTCTATTCCTAATATTTTCTAATATAATACTAATGATTTATCTATGTTTTTATCTGTTATTGCTACTGAATAATTCACACTTATTATAAATTTAAATTTTTGGTATATTAAATTTTCTTTTATGGCAGTTATTATACTTTTTTCTATAGGTTTTATAATTCTATCATCTGCTAAATATAATTCTATTGGTGTATCTATTCCTTCTCTAAAACATGCTTTTATTAATATCTCTGTTCCTCCAAGGTGTACATATTTTATTGGGTCTTTACTTTTTATATCGTTTATTTCTTTATTAATTATTCTTTTTGTTACTAGTGGTCTACTAGCTCTTCCTTTTGCATATCTACAGTCTATTACATGTTGTTTTTGGCTTACTACGTGGTATTCTTCTTTTCGTCTACTAAATATGTTTTTTATTGTTGATATTTTAAATATTTTTTCTACACTTAAATCTAATTCTTTTCCTTTTATTTTGATAAATATTTTATTATCAAATATTATTTTTTGATCTGTTCATTCTTTATATAAATATTCTTCCTTTGTTATTATTTTTATATCTTCTTCAGTTATTTGATTCATTTTTATATCTTCTTCAGTCATTTGATTCATCTGTTTTACTATCTATTTCATTATCTGTTTCATTCTCCGAAATTTCATATAGACTATTGTCACTTTCTAATTCGTAATCTATATAATTTATTTGCATATATTCTGTAATTTCTATCTTTATTTCTGATATTTGTTTCTTTTTGGGTTTTTGGGTATTTTACAATCTCTAGCTAAATGTCCTAGTTTTTCACAATTATAACCAGTACATTCTTTTATAGATTTCTTTTTCCTATATGGTCTTTTATGTTTATAATTTTTTACATAATATCTTTTTCTTGGTTTCTTATATTTATATTTTGATTTTTTGTATTTCTTATATTTCTTATATTTCTTATGTCTTTTTCTTTTCTTATAATATATTTCTTCACATCCAAATTGAGGTGCTATTTTATCTTTGTAATATGCTAAATGTTTTATTGATGTTTTTCCCATTTTTATTTCTTTTCTATTTTTTTTTCACATAGATTTCTATACCGCTGTTGTAAAAATTTTATTCTTGTACCAAAGGTATCTACTTTTTTGCTTCATCCCAACTTTTTATTATTTTTGAACTAAATGGTTTAGGTAATTTACTAAAATATAATCTTCTCACTTCTTTATTTTCTTCTGTATTATTTGCTCCTTTGTAGTAGTATTCTTTAAATGTGCATGTATATTCATCTATATAGCACATATTGCTAGTTTTAACATTAAATTCCTATTTGTATCTTGTTCTTTGTTTTGTTCTTCTTCTGTTGCCATACTGTTAAATTCATCTCTTATAGCCATTTCATATTTTTTCAATATCTCTATAGGTTTTAGTCTAGTTATTGTTGTTTCTTCTGTTTCTTTATCATTCCTTAATACTTTTTTATTATTTTCAGTTAAATTTAAAAATCATAATTTTTCTATTCCTATTAGTGTTCTTTCTATATATTCTGGTGTATCTATTGCATTTATACCATTGTCTAATAATTGTTTTGCTATACATCTTATCCATAATTGTATTGTTTTATCTACATCTATTACACAGTGTAAGTCTAAGAAGTTATAATTTTTATTAATTATTTATTTTGGTGTCCATTTGTTATGTTCATTTTTTAGGTTAAATTTTTTAAACTTATCTTTATAATGATATGTAGGTTTTCTTATTTCTGATGTACTAGGTATTATATTTTCATCGTCATCTTTATCAAGAGTATTTATTTCCGTGTTTGCATTTTCTAAGTTTTCTTTATTAATTACTTTTTTTTTCATTAATTTCTAATTTTTCTATATTTGTTAAGATTTTGTTATATGTTTCACTATCTTCCGAATCATAATTATCTGTTTCTTCAGTATTTATTGTGTTTATTTCTATTTCATTAGTTTTTAATTTTTTATTTTCTTCTTCTAATTTTTCTTTAAATTGATTTATCTCAATTAATAATTTTTGTTCTTTATCCCTTTCTTTTTTTTCTTTCTGTCTTTTTTCATACAGATCTTTTAGCATTTGTAATTCTTTTTCTAATTCAGCAATCCTACTATTTTTAGTCTCCTTTATTTTTCATATTTCTTGTGTAGTATGTTGTTTTATTTTATCTATTTCTTTTTCTTTTTTCCTATCTATTTCTTCATTTTCTTTTGTTATTCTTACCATAGCCGTTAATTTATCTTCTAATTATAATTCTTCATTTTCTAACATTAAATATAAATGTTTACCTATTTTCTTATATCTTCTTCCTAAATTAGAAAATACTATTCTTATTTTTAATCCTTCATGGTTTTTATATGTTTTTTCATCTATTATAAATTCTTCTTTGTTCATTTTATCTACTTGATGGTGTATAGATTATGTTGATATATGTATTCTAGACTATCTATTTGTGATTCTAAATATGATATTTCTTTTTCTTTTGTGTGTATTTATTTATTTTTGACATACTCCTACAATCATGTTATATTGTAGTCTTTCTTTTCTTATTTTTAATTCTCTCCGCTTTTCAGATATTATTTATTTTAGTTCTTTATATTTTTGGAATTTATTATATTATTCATCTTTATAATATTTTGGTAGATACCGAAATCTTGTTTTGTCATAATTAGGTGGTATATATTTCATTCTTCTAGATTTTAAATGAATTATTAATTTTGCCTCATTTCTAGATATTAAAGTAATTAGTAAGTTAATCTGTGGAGATTTTCTTTTATTTTATTTAACTTCGTATATTCTGGGTAGTAACTAGTTAAAGTTTCTTTAATTTTTCTAAAAGCTTCTATATTTTTAAATGATCTTCTCATTTTTAACAAATAAATAACAACGTAAATAATAATAGCTCATAATTAATAATTAAATTAACATTTCTAACATTTTCTATAATTAAATTAACATTTCTCATAACTAAATTAACACATACCTACTTGTACATTTTTTAAATAATGTAGCTCTGATACTAATTGCAGGGGGGTGTGGATAACTTGGGTAATTTGTGTGGATAACTAGTAGATAACTACACTTACTAGTTTTATCATGTTAATTGAAATGTTATATTATAATATTGCTCGAGAGCAAGTTTGATATGAAAGACCTTGGAGTTGCGGATGTGATCTTAGGGATAAGAATCTATAGAACTCCACAAGGGTTGTCATTATCATAGTCTCATTACATCAAAAAGGTACTTGACAAATTCAAGTATATGGAATTTGGTATTGCCAAGACTCTATTGGATGTGAGTTTGTACTTCGAAAGAATGAAGGTGAAAATGACTCACAATTGGAGTAAGCAAGAGTATTGGGATGTTTAGTGTATATAATAAATTGTACAAGACCAGACATCACATGCATTATTAGCAAGTAGAGTCGGTACATGAGTAATCCAACAAAACTCATTGGATGACAATGAAAAGAGTTTTGGGGTATCTTAAATACACCCAAGACTATGCTTTGCATTATAATAAATATCATACGGTACTTGAAGGTATAGTGGTGCAAACTGGATCATCGATTCAAATAAAGTAAGATCCATGAGTGGATACGTATTTACAATAGGTGGAGGAGCAGTTCTTGGAAATCATCCAAACAGACATGTATTGCTCGCTCTACGATAGAATCAGAATTTATCACTTTAGATAAAGACGGTGAAGAAGCAGAATGGCTTCAGAATTTCTTGAAAGATATTCCTTATTGGCCCAAACCAGTGGCACCAATATGTATATACTGCGATATCCAAGTGGCAATAGGTAGGGTAGGGAGCATGATGTACAACGGTAAATCTCGTCACATATTATGTAGACATAATACCATTAGAGAACTTCTCTCAAGTGAAATTATCACTGTTGACTATGTAAAGTCAAAGGATAATGTGTCGGATCCACTTATAAAAAGCCTGTCTAGAGAAGAAGTTGAGAGGACATCCAAGGGAATGGGTTTATGGCCTAGGACAAGTTAACATGACAGTAACTCTACCTAGCAGACTAGAGATCTGAAGAGCTAGGTTCAAGGAGATCAAACAAAGTTGTGTCTGATAGGTTCAACATTGTCAATATACCCAACCCATTCTCATGATGTAGACAATGTTTAGTAAATAAGGATAAGACTTATGGAATTAAGTCTTGTAATGACTATCTAAATTTGACAGATTTAACCAAATAGTTTAATCTAAAGGATTAAACATTTAGAAATCACCTATGTGAGAGCAAATTTGAAGCCGCTTCAAGGAGAATGTTAGTAAAGGCCTATTCTCTAAGCTCTCATAAGACCAGGATGTGTTCATGGCTGAAACAAACAAAACCATGAAAACCATAAATGGTAAAAGGCTGGTTGTATCACATATGTTGTCTAGGTGTACATTAAATCTCGATGGTTCAAAGATATCAAATCTACCGATTAATCGAGTGCATCCGATGCATGTTCACTACGGAAAGTTCAAAGGGAAACTCACTTATCTAGATGCCATCAGTCTTTGCTTGATGATCACATACTTGTCCATAAAGTTTTACAAAGAATAGCTATTCCCCATTCATGTGGAGGATTGTTGGATTCAATTGGTGTGAATAGAAAATGGAGGGACACAAACCTTTGAGAAAGACATATTGATTTGGAAAAGGAGTGACTGTTCGGATAGTTATGTCTGTTCAACAAAAAGACACAATATTTTAAATGAACAGACATGACTCTTTCAAAGGATACACCTTTTCGGATGAACCATTGGCACCTTTCGGAAGGGGAACTTTATGGCTATATAAACCTGTATTTTTCCCACAGGGTTAGAATGAAAAAATTTTTGCATTAATAAAAATATTCTCTTGCTTCTAAAAACTCTGTGTGATCATCTCCCGTTGAGTGAGTTTGAAGAAAACCAGAAAGTTTAAGGTACCGCTACATTCTGGTTGTGAAGCCATTTTATCCTGAGAGGAAAATTCTGCAACCTCAGGTACTTGAGGGGAATTATTTCATTAAGGATACTCTGTGAAGTCGGGGGACTTGGCTTTACATTTCTATTTCATCTTAATTTCTAAAAAAATAAAACACACTTCTTAAAAAGATCACTTTGATCTTGTGTTGAGGGTGTTGTTGTACTTTATAATGTTCTTGTTTTAAACTTGAACTAGTGTTGAAGTTATTGTGTCAAATTACAGATTCTTGTACTCAAAAACGTTGAAAAACAACATTCTCCAGGATATGAAAATGCTGCCACAGGCTTTTTCTTGCTACTAGCGCTAGAAAGATGCCAACTTTGGTCTCTATCATAAATTTCATGTACAATTTAATGATTCTTGGATTTCCAAATCTGTATGTACATGATCTCCTTCCTAAGAGACCTACCTTTTGTTTGTTTGTTTATAGGAAAAAAAGGATATGGTTAGGAACATTTGAGACAGCAGAGGAAGCAACAAGAGCCTATGATGAAGCAGCTATCTTGATGAATGGTCAAGTTGCAAAAACAAACTTCCCAATTGTGAAAGAGAGTGCTAACAATAATGGCAATGACAAAAAATTCCCCTTATCTTCTTCATCAACACTGTCCACTATGCTTAATGCAAAGCTGAGGAAATGTTGCAAGGATCCAGCACCATCCATGACCTGTCTGAGGCTTGATAATGAAACTGCCATAGTGGAGTGTGGCAAAAAAGACCAGGAAAACGTTCAGGTTCTAATTGGATAACAAAAATTGAGCTTGGTCGAAAGGAGGAGCCTCATCAGAGCCACGGGAGTATACGTTCTTGGTCTTCTGGTTCTTTATCTTCTTCTGGAATTTCTGAACTTGGCATTAGTAAGCCATTGGATGAAGGAAACAGAGTTGCTATGCGAATGGTTGAAGAGCTATTCAATTGGAAATTCCCCATTTTCTTCTACACCTATTGGTGATCTCTCTCCCTCTTTTTCCAACTTGGTGTGATGGCAAGTGTGGAATGTATTACGTAGTTAATTTGGTATCCTTAGACAACATACACAGTCTTCCCCCACCTCAAACCACCTTTAATTTATTTTGAAGGCGTCTTCCATTAATACCATAATTCCAATAATCGAGCTCATATGAGAAAGCATTCTTGAATTATTGAAGTGTCAAACCACTCCTTATGTAATTGGATGTAACTCAAGTTTCTGATCAGATATGTGTATACAAAGATAACTAATACTGCCATTAAGTGGTGAATTACTTAACTAAACTCTATTAAGCCTATAATACAAAATAGATTTGTATGTATTGTTCCAAATTCCTTCTGACATTTCTTGCAGACTTGATATTTCTGTCATTTTCCCTCTTATCACGAAATAGAAAATAACAATTCCCTTTCTATTACATTTTTAGAAGTACGTTCCTGGTCTATGAATATGAAAGATGAGCTCAATTTTCTAGGGGCTAGAGTTCATGTCATGTTAAATCTTATTTCCAACAATTTGATAAAGTTCAATGACTGAATGGAAGGGAAAGAGCCTCGCAAATGTTCTGTCAGAAGGGAAACAAGTGCATTAAATTTAGCCCGGATAGAACATAGTTCTTGACCCCATAAATTGCATTTGTACAAACAACATTCTATTTCATGTGTCTTGAGAAGAAAATAAGTTTTCAAGATTTTTTGGAAAAACAGAACAAGGTTAAAAACTGAAGGCCAGTTTTGTTTGGTTGATGAAAAACCACGTGGCCTGAAATGATCTGCACTTCCTTAAAAACCCGCACCGATCATCATTGCCAGATAGGGACAACAAATAAGCTAAGGAACTGAGTTGTTGAACCTCACCTTAGTGTTCTTCAGCATCAAAGGGGGTTAAAGGAAAGACAAAACTGAATAAGCAAAGAAATTGTTAACAATAGTTGTAAATATTTTTTTAATTAAGGTTAGCTTAGAAAATAACCTGAACATCCGTTAGAATCCATTGTAAATCAACTGGGGAGATTGAGTTATGTTTAAAAAGTTCAAAATGAACAGTTCTGGAGAGTTAATTCATGTAATGATAACGTAGACTTACGATTGTGAGAACAGAATTTCCTAAGGTTGGCTTTGATACCACGTGGAACACTCTGAACGTCTAACTCAAAATCTCAGAGAATTCAGTAGACTTACGGGTGGACGTTTGGTACTTTGGTTCGAATTTGGTATTTTTATTTTGTTTTTTTTGGTTTTTGGTTATGGAATTAGCTGAATTAGTTCGGTTCGGTTTGATTTTATTCGGTTTAATAATTTTGGTTTTTCAGTTTTGGACCTATTTAATGGGCTAAATTATATTTGTAAATCGGGTTTAACTTTCTTACGTTAAAGAAAAATCAATATAAACTTGTAAAATTTTCTAGGTGACAAATAAAAATAATCACCTCCAATACAAAAATCAGATGGAGGACAATATAATAACTTTCAGTTGCAAAAATAAATGTAAAAAGTAATTTTCAATTTCGATTGCTGAATGTATTTGGATTTTGGGGCTTTGGGTTGTAGGCAGTAGAGAGTTATAGCTAAAGTCTAATAGCTTATGGACATATATATTATAAATATTAATATTAATATATATATATAATAATAATAATAATAATAATAATAATAATAATAATTAAAATAAGTATATTAAAAATTTTGGTTTACTTCGATTTAAACCGAATTACGTCAACCTAAAAATCAAAAATCGAACCGAAATATTGAATTTATAAAAAATAAACCAAAATCGAATCGAAAAACCAAAAACCCAAAATCGAAAAACCAAATTAATTCGATTCGGTTCGATATTTTGGTTTTTCGGTATTTATGCCCATCTCTAAGTGGACTAGTTCAAGTTGCAAGCTCCCCTTGGATGATTTCTCACTCTCGAACATGGCCACGTGGGATAGTATATTAACTTAAGAGCAATTAAGGGTGTGTTTGGTATGAAGGAAAACATTTTCCATGTTTTTCAGGAAAATAAGTTGGTTTCTTACTTGTTTTCTTATGTTTTGTTGATGAATGAAAAATATTTTTCGAAAAATATTTTCTAGTAATTGGTTGGTGAATGAAAAAATATTTTATCTAAAGCATAAGAATACATTTTAGAAAAATAATGTTTGACCCCTATACTTTTTTTGTGGTATGTTCAATATGGTGGATGAAAAACATTTTCTAGAAAAATAAGTTGGTTCTTACTTATATTCTTGTGTTTATTATGCAAATTGAGTAAGTATATGTTTTCTAAAAGTATTTTTATATTTTTAACAAAAATAATGAGAACGAATAAGATAAGAACAGACGGAATAAGAAAAAAGTTTTAAATTTTTTTTAAAAAATAAATTTTAAAACTTTATTTTACTTTATAGGGAGGGGCTAGTAGGTGAGAGTTGAGATTGTCAAAATAGGTGGTAGAGGTGGTGTAAGATTTTTTTTTTTTCTAAAAATAAATTAATTCTTTTTCTGGGGGAGGTGAGGGGAAGGGCTAGCAGAGGTGGGGTTCGAGGTACGGGAGTGAGGGTGGGGTAAGATAAAAATTTTAAAAATGAATTTAAAAATTTTAAGTTTCTTTAAAATGAGAGGAAGTTGGTGTGTGTGTGTGGGGGGGGGGGGGTTAAGAAAAAAAATATAATTTATTTTTAAAATGTTAAATATATTTTTTGGAGGGAGTAGGTGTTTGAGTTTGGGGGTATGGGATGAGGTAAGAAAAAATTCTAAAATATTTTTTTTAGACAAGGGGTGGTAGGGGGTGAGTGCGGGGTGTGGGTAGGGGAATGATGGTGGGGTAAGAAATGGATTGAAATTTTTTTAAAAATAAATTAAAATAAATTATTTTTGAGAGAGGGGGCGGGAGGTTGGTAGGGGGTAGAGGGTCAGGTAGGAGGGGGTAAGAAAAAAGTTTAAATTTTTTTTAGAAAATAAATATTTTTTTAAGGGAGGAGGGGGATAGTGGTTTGGGTTTTGGGTAAGGGATGAGGTAAGAAAAAAATTTGAAATTATATTTTCGATAGGGCCGGTAGGGGTGGGGTGAGGGATAGGGGATTGGGGTTCAGATTATGGGTGTGTGATTTTGAGAATTGTTTGAATATTTCAACTTAAGAGTGAGGTTAAAAGAGAGTTTTGAAAAATATTTTTCTTACTTTTTGAAGGGAAGTCATTTTCCTTACATTTGAGGAAAATAAGTTGATTTGGAAAACATTATCCAAAACATTTAAGCCAACCAAATATGAGAGAATTGAACAACATTTTCCAGAAAATATTTTCCTTCATACCAAACATACTCTAAGTGTCCTTCATTCTTTCATGCTCTTTGTTATAGTGTTTAAATATGAGTAAACATGACAAAGCCTTTCTTCTGCCCAAGAATAATAGAAAAAATGATTTTACAAGCTTACAAAGACATTTCTTAAATGTGAACATTCACTAAAACCAATAATAAATGAGAACTAATGTCACGATCCAAAAACTAACGGTCATGTTGTTACTTGTCGCGACAAGCCTTAACAAGTAAATCTATCTCCCAAATTGATATGCAATGAGAAATCAATACTTAAGCCTATGGTAGAGCTTCTAGAACAAAGTCGAACCACAAAAATATGATAATAGCCGAAGTATATAACCAAAGATATCATGCAAATATCCCAAAGTATGGTGTCACAGTGCAAAAATTAGTAAATACATAGCAAATGTCAAAAGATACAATGATAGTCCAAAAAGGATCAAAATTTTTCTCAGAATACAAAATGTGACATAGTCTAGATAGAAAAAAATATAAGGTCAACACTGAACGCATAGGTCAATCGCTACCTCAAATAGACTGCAAGTACCACCTAAATTAATTTTCGTGTAGCATACTAGTACCTGGATCTACACCGAAAGAGCATAGTAGGTATGAGTAAGGTTCACTTGTACTCAATAGGTATCATAGGCTGGCTGAGCAAAGCAGATAATAATGCATATAAAATACACACTATGAGCACATTACCGGAAATCAGAAATGTCCCAAATGGTAGCCCGCACCATCTTCATTAATAGTTTTACAATATACACATATACCATACACTAATATGAGAAAGAAGCACAAATATACATGTATACCAAATACAAGTACAAGAAAGAAGTATAAATAGACAGATATCACATCATGGACAATATACAACACAGAATGGCACAATATGTATGCAATGCAATGATGATGATGATGTGATAATCAAGGTTTTCTAACCCAACTCGACCTAGGGCCTAGTCGTAATTGGCGCCCTAAGTTCGACTGGGACCGGAGACCACCCCGATTATCCAACCCAACCTCCAGTCGCCTGCCCTGAGTTGGTTGAATTTCAAATATATAATAAGATAATGTAATTGGACAAGGACTGACTTTGAGATAGGTCTATTTCTAGATCAACCCTACCAAGTTATCCCGTCTACCAAACCATACCAACCAAACCACCAAGCCAAACCAATACCGAACCAAGGGCTATAAACTATGCCATAACCAAATGAGTTTCAAAACATAATATGATTAGTTCCAAAATGAAATACGATCAAAACAGTGAGAAATTATGCCTAGTAATGTCAGTCTCAATACCAATGCCAATATTAAGGCCGACACCAATACCGATCCCGCCCATACCAACCTATAACAGTACCACAAAGCCTTTAACCAACAGAGTAAGAATATCCGGCTGGGACATTCCCCCAACCATATCCAAAAATAATATCCAGAAATAAATCAAAATGTCTAAAAATATCCATAACATAAAATGGAGCCTTCCGAAAAAATGGAAGCTCACCATTTCAATCTAATAACTATCCCTGAGTCAATCACTATGTAGGAGGAGTAAAATGGTCGGTTCCTGCATAACATGGGTATACAGTTGCCCGAAGATGGGTTAGCGAGTGAATGCTAGCATGAACTCAGGATAAGGATAAAATAATGTTATTCATAAAACTAAGTAAAATCATACATAATACATACAAATCATACATATATATATATATATATATATATATATATCTATTTTGAAAAAGGGAACCGAGTGTAGCATGCCTTTAAAACCATTACCTGGACTGTGTAGCTTTGCCATCCTAAACCACCCATGAGCTATATGGGTTTATCTCCCCTTGCTAAAAGGGCCCCAGTGCATGAAGCCACACGACCAGGGAAGAAAACCTGGGATGACTAGTTCATCTCCCCAATATAAAGTGTGACATCATGCACACGGTCACATGGACCAAACCTCACATCGACAAATATGAGTTTCCAGTTTTGGTCCCCCGAGACCTCTATCTTCCACGACTTTGCTACATACCCCGCCATTATTATCCAATTAAAACCTTTAACAAGTAATCAACCAATCCTCTAACCATTTATTAAACAAGGTCATTAGTAGTGGTATCGTCATACCGACTATACTTGCAAGTTTTGCCCATAGCCAACTAGATATAGGCTTAAGGGATTCCATGTACCCTTTCATTAACTATATTAAACCACTTTGGGAATTTTGATATACCCCAAAAGCATAACCATTTAGCCTTTTTACCTTTACAAACCATTTAAGACATGCATAATTCCTTTAACAAGTTTAAAACAAGCAAGAGTTCCATTAAAAATAGTAAACGCAATGAAAACATCCTTATAGGCATTTTTTCAAACACATTGGGGCATAATATAACCAAAACTGGTTCCAATTGCCAATTAACCATTTCCATGAAGTCCAATTATCCAAAACCACCAATTAAGCATGTAAATACATAATTAAAACCATGAGAAACCATAACCAATAATTTATAATCAAAATCACCAAATCGTAGTTGAAAATCCAAAATCACACAACAATGAAATCATGAAAACTATTCCTAAAAACCATGCCTTAATTTGGAACTAATAGTGAAGGAAGAGAACATGCCTTAATTGACAAAGTAGACGGAGAGAAATTATCAACAAGATCCCTAAATTAGACCTCTATTTGAAACCCTAGCTTTCTTTCCCAAAAGCTCTTGAGAGAATTATATAGTGTTTATAAAGAGTTTCTAAGTGTTAATGAATAGAATAATACGGTAAATTACCTTCCAAGTGAGTTAGAAGTTGTGGGAACTTATTAGGGTAAATGGGGAAATAGCCAGATTACCCCTACTTAAGTTGCACAAAAATACCATTAGAGGGGTACAATTGACCCTCATGAGTCGTACCTTTCAATTCGAGTGGTACCCACTACTCGTGTCCAAAGCCTCAACCCTTGGACCAAATATTATGTAGTGTAATACTCATCCTACCTAAGACGTATTGACAGTATACGATCCGTACCCTTCACCCGTATCCCTGGCAGAATAGAATCCACAGGAGATTTAAATATTTGCCACCATATAAGTCCTGGGTATGACTTGTATGAGTATTACACTCATACTCAGATCTAACTTAAGTTACCAAGTCTAAGATTAACCTAAGGGAAACACAAACCAAATGATCCATATCTAACCATACCACTTGTACCATTCTAGTGACCAAAATCCATCTCACCAACCAACACTAGTCAGTATACGACTAGACCATACCATTCGTACCCCAACATACAGCTCATACCCATAAGTCGTATTGGGTCCAGATATCAGAATTCCAATAAATTTTCTAAGATTTAGAAACTAGGGTGTTTCAGTCTCCCCTACTAGGAACATTCATCCCAAAATGACGGACAAGGTAGGGGTAATCACATGCATGAGTCATTTGCATTATCAAATATATTTCCAATCTTTAACAAAGTTTGAAAACAAAGAGTCAAAGATATTAATCTTTCCATTAACAAACAAAGAAAATAAAGATGTGTCAAAGACACGTACTATTTGCATGAATCCTAGGAACAGAAAACAGATGCGGATACTTAGACTTCATGTCCTCCTTCACTTTTCATGTAGCTTCTTCCACCTTATGGTTCCGCCATAGAACCTTAACCTAATCCACATCCTTCGTTATCAACCGATGAACCTGCCCATCCAAGATCACAATCGAGACTTCTTCATAAGATAGAGAGTCTAAGATACCCAACCCTTCAAAAGGAATAATTAATGAAGGATCACCAAGAAACTTCCTCAACATGGAGACATGAAATACTGGATGAACCGAGCTCAAGCTAGAAGGTAGATCCAACTCGTAAGAAATATTACAACCCTATAAAAAATCTCATAAGGACCAACATACCGGGGACTGAGCTTTCCCTTCTTACCAAACCGCACTACTTCTTTTATTGAAGATACCTTAAGGAATACCTTATCCCTAACCTCAAACTCCACGTCTCTATGCCTAATATCTGCATAGGACTTTTTGCAACTTTGGGCAGCCTTAAGCCTCTCCCGCATCACCTTCACCTTTTTTATAGCCTAATAGACAAAATTCGGACCAAATATATTCGCCTCATCAAGCTCAAACCAACCAATAGGAGAGATACACCTCCTACTATATAATGCCTTAAAAGAGGCCATACCAATACTAGAATAATAACTTATTGTAAGCAAACTTTACCAAAGGTAGATGTTCAACCTAACAGCCACCAAATCACACATACATGCTCGAAGCATATTCTCTAATATCTGAATAGTTCTTTCTGCTTGTCCATCTGTCTGAGGATGAAACGTAGTACTCAGACTCACCTTAGTACCCAATCCCTTCTGAAGAGACCACCATAATTGAGATTAAAACTACATACCACGATCAGAGATAATCGAAATAGGTACCCCATGCAGCTTCACAATCTCCTAAAGATAAAACTTCACATAATCCTCTGCCGAAAAGGTAGTCCTCACTGGAAAGAAGTAAGCATACTTTTTCATCCTATCCACGATGACCCAAGTAGAATTATATTTATTCTGCGACTGAGGAAGACCAAAAACAAAATCCATATTTATTACCTCTCATTTCCATTCAGGAAAAACAATCTCTTGATACAACCCACCAAGCCTCATGTGTTCAACTTTAACTTGTTGACACGCCAAGCACTTAGCTAAAATATTAGCCACATTATTTTTTATACCATTCCACTAATATATCTCCTTGAGCTCATGGTATATCTTTTTTAAGTCAGGATATACAATGTAGTATGATTCATGCACCTCAATAAAGATCCATTGCCGCAACCCGTCAATATCAAGAATGAAAAATCTCCCTTGGTACCGCAAAGTACCCTCACCACTGATCTCAAACACTATCACCTTCTGCATACTCATAGTACCCTTGATTTTCATCAAGATAGGATTTAGCACTTGCTTCTCCTTAATCTCTGCACCAAGAGACGACCGAGCCACTTCCTATACCATCACTTCACCATCCCCAAGGTCCAAAAGATAAACTCTAAGATTAGCCAAATGGTGAATATACCTCACCAACCCCCACTTTCCTTCCTCCATGTGAGCCAAACTCCCCATGGACAACCTACTAAGAGCATTAACAACCACCTAGCCTTACCTGGGTGATAGTGAAGACTCATATCATAGTCTTTGAGAAGCTCCAACTATCTCCTTTGCCTGAGATTTTGATCCTTCTAAGTGAACACATACCGTAGACTCTTATGATCCAAAAAGATGTCTACGTATAAATAATTCCACCATATTTTCAAAGCAAACACAACCGCCAACAACTCTAATTCATGATTATGATAGTTCCTCCCATGTACCTTCAACAGCCTAGAAGTATAGGCAATCACCTTCCCATGCTGCATTAAGACACAACCAAGTCCCATCCTAGTGTATCACAATAAACCACAAACCCCTTACTACCCTCAGGCAATGTCATAACCGAAGCCGAAGTTAGCTTATCCTTCAACTTATTGAAACTCTCCTCACAAATATCTGACCATGAAAACTTAAACTTCTTCTAAGTCAACTTAGTCAAAGGGGCAGCTATTATAAAAAAGCTCTGCACAAATCGTTGATAATACCCAGCCAAACCTAAGAAGCTCCGATTATTGGTTGGAGTAATGGGTCTAGGCCATATTTTAACCACAACCAACTTTTGAGGATCTACCATGATCCCTCTGCTAGAAATAATAAGACCAAGAAAAGTCACAATGGTCAACCAAAACTCACACTTGGAGAACTTGGCATACAATTGTTGTTCCTTCAAGGTCTATAATACCACATGAAGGTAATTAGAAAGATCCACCTCACTTTTGGAATAAACCAGAATGTCATCAATAAACACAATAACGAAGAGATCTAAGAACTACTTGAAAACCCTGCTCATCTGATCCATAAATGTCGAGGCATTAATCAAACCGAATGACATTACTAAGAATTCAAAGTTTCTATATAGAGTACAAAAAGCCATCTTAGGGATATCCTCTTCCCTAATATTAAGATGATGATACCCAGACCGAAGATTTATCTTTGAAAAGAACTTGGCACCTTGCAACTAATCAAACAAGTTTTCTATCCTTGGAAGAGGATACTTGTTCTTGACCGTTACCTTATTCAACTACCGATAGTCAATGCACATCCAAAGGGAACCATCCTTTTTACACACGAAAAATGTTAGTGCATCCCATAGAGATATACTAAGATAAATAAATTCGTTATTTAGAAGATCCTTGTGCTGCTCCTTGAGTTCCCTCAACTCAGTGAGAGCCATTAAATAAATAGGAATAGATATTGGACGACTGTTCGAAACCAAATCAATACAAAACTCTATTTCTCTATCCAGAGGAACACCAGGAAACACTTCTGGAAAGACCTCAGGAAATGCATTTATCACTGGGACTAACTATAAAGAATTACCTTTCAATTTAGAATCTTTAACCTGGACCAAGTGATAAAGACAACCTTTAGAGATTAACCTTCGAGCTCTAAGATAAGAAATAAACCTCCCCCTAGGAGCTAGGGAATCACCCTTCCACTCTATAACTGATTTACCAGGGAACCTAAAGATAACTTTACGGGTCCAACAATCCAAGAATGTGTAACAGAAGTGTAAAAAATCCATCCCCAGAATAACATCAAAGTCCACCATATCAAGTTCAAGTAAATCTACTAAAGTCCGCCTATCACCATTAGATACCACACCCTCTATAGACTCTTTTGTCAATAATCAAGTTACCTATCAGGGTAGAAACAGAAAAAGGATACAAACCAACCTCAGGATCAAAACCATTACATACAGCCATATATGGGATCACATAAGAAAGAGTAGACCCCATATAAAGCAGATAATACATGTCAGAAGAAAAAATTATTACATACTAGTAACAACATTAGGTATTCCTCAAATTCCTGTCATGATGCCATAGCATACAACCTATTTCGACTAATACTAGAACTAGAAGCAATCACAGAAGTAGACGCGGCACCACCGGTAGCAGAAGCTGAAGATAAATCCACTGGTACCTTATTTGCTCCTGTAGCAACCTTATTAATCAGATAATCCCTGAGCCGATAGCCTGTCTAGACACACTTGAAGGATTTGTTCCTTCCTTTATCTCAATAACCCTGATGACGATGACCACAAAACTGACAAGGAGGGCATAAAAAAACTGTCTAACCCCCACTAGCCTAAGATTGGGCACCTTGTGCCCAAAAATTATAACCTCCAAAATGATGTCTGTCACCCGATTGCCTCAAGTAAAGAGCGCTAATAGTAGAGAAGGAATAAAAAATCCCCCACTTCTTTTTCTGCTATTTGCTACTATCCCGATCACTCTAAGACTGCGTACCTTCTTGATCAGGAAACCTACTTTTCTTACCCTGCCTATCTCCAAACTCTTCCTATTTTCTTTTCTCATCCTCCACCTACTGTATATGAATAGTCAACCTAGAAATATCCATATCCTTGATAAGCAAAGTAGTCTGGCTTTCCAAGATCAAATCCTAATTCGATCCAGAATTGAACTTTCTCATCCTAGCTCTCATGTCACCTTATATATCAAGAGCATACCTTGACAACTGATAAAATTTCAAGGCATATTCATTGATAGACATCTTACCTTGCTTGAGATTTACAAACTCCTCCATTTTTTTTTCCTCTACTCTTCAGGAAAGAAACAATATAGAAAGCACTAGAAAAAGCATCCCATAAAGATGGCTCCTCCATATCACCTCTGTCTCTATCCAACTCTTTGTACCATTGGTGCACATTATCTTTGAGCTGATAAGCTGCAAAGTTTACACCTTTCATATTTGTGGCCTGCATTACCCTGAATATATTCTCTATTTTATCTAAGAAATCCTGAGGATCCTCATCCACTTTTACACTAGGAAAAGTAGGAGTATTCTATTTCATAAACTAACCAACCCTTGTGGCCTCAATAGGCAACCCACTGGACGTATCCCTCTCAACTTGAGCAGCAACCATTTGAGCAATAGTATGAATAAACTGGTAAACTTCCCTATTAATTACCTCATCCTAAGAAGGACTAGTAGCAACTGGAGAAACTCTAAAACAATTAGGGATAGGACCCCCGAGATCAAAGATGAACTCCAGATGTAGGACATACCCCATCATTATTGTCCCTAGATGGTACTGAAAGTTTTTCTTGTATTCTAGATCATCGTGGCATAATCTAAAAATTGAACAACCAAGGATTAGAGAAGAATTCCAGAAATTATACTCCAATCTTGAAAATAGAATACCAAGAAAGTGAAACATTCCTAAATACCTTGTATCCTATATCTTGTGAGTGTGGCGTGCTATATACCCCTAAAAGAGACTCTACTAGTCACGACTTTGTGAACTCTTAATTAACCATGAACC
This sequence comes from Capsicum annuum, assembly GCF_002878395.1. Classification (NCBI taxonomy): domain Eukaryota; kingdom Viridiplantae; phylum Streptophyta; class Magnoliopsida; order Solanales; family Solanaceae; genus Capsicum; species Capsicum annuum. The sequence goes on along the minus strand of NC_061118.1, from coordinate 41,718,845 downwards.
TAAAGCTCTGATACTAACTTTATACTACCCGACCTGGGCCTTTGTTGTAATGAGTATCCCAAGTTCGATCAGGACTGGAGACCACCCTCATTACCCAACCCAATCTCCAGTCGTCTGCCCTGAGTGGGCTAAATTTTAAACATATAACAAGATAGCATAATTGGACATGGACTAACTTTGGGATAGGTTTATTCCTAGACCAATACTACCAAGTCATCCCATCCACCAAACTGTACCAACCAAACCACCAAGACAAACCAATACCGAATCAAGGGCCATAAACTAGGCCATAACCAAATAAGTTCCAAAACATAATATGATTAGTCCCTAAATAAAATACTATGGAACAGTGATAAATTATGTCCAATGATGTCAGCCGTAATACCAATACTTATATTAAGGTCGACACTAATAACAATTCCACCTATACCAATAAATCGTAGTACCATAAAGCCTCTAACCAAAAGAGTAAGGATATCCAGTTGGGACATGCCCCAAACCATAACAAAAACCAATATCCAAACATAAATCAAAATGTCTAAAATTATCCATGACATGAAATGGAGCCTTTTAAAAAGATGAAAGCTCACCACTTCAATCCAACAGGTGTCCCTAAATAAATCACTATATAGGAGGAGTAGAATGCGCCGTTCTTGCATAGCGTGGGTATACAGCCGCTCGAAGATGGGTTAGCCAGTGAACTTTAGTATGAACTCCAGATAAGGATAAAATAAGTCCATTCATAAAACAAAGTAAGACCATCCATAATGCATACAAACCATACATACATACATATATATATATATGTATATATATATATATCTATTTCAGTAAAGGGCATCAAGTTTAGCATACTTCTAAAACCTTTAACTGGGCTGTGTAGCTCTACCATCCTAAACTACCCACAGGCTATATGGGTTCAGCACCCCCGCTAAAAGGGCCCTAGTGTGTGAAGTCGAACGATCAGGGAAGAAATTTAGGATGACTAGTATATCTTCCCAATATAAAGTATGACATCATGCATATGGTCATTTGGACTAAACCTCACATCGATAAATATGTGTTTCTAGTTTTGGTCCCCTCGAGACATCCACCTTCTATGGCTTTGCTACACACTCCGCCATTATTGTCCTATTAAAACCTTTACTAAGCAACCAACCAATCCATTGACCATTTATTAACCAAGGCCATTAGTAGTGGTATCATCATATCAACTATACTTGCAAGTTTTTCCCATAGCCAACCATATATAGGTTTAAGTGATTCCATGTACCCTTTTATTAACCATATTAAACTACTTGGGGGATACCTATGTATGAAACAAGCATAACCATTTAACCTTTTTACCTTTACGAACTATTTAAACCATGTGTAATTTCTTTTCCAAGTTTAAAATAAGCAAAAGTTCCATTAAAAATAGTAAATGTAATGAAAACATCCTTATAGGTATTTTATCACATACATTGCAGGCATAATATAACCAAAACTGATTACAATTACCATTTAACCATTCCCATCCAATACAATTATCCAAAACCACCAATTATGAATGTAAATACATTATTAAAACCATTGGAAACAATAACCAATTATTTATAATCAAAACCCCCAAATCATAGTTGAAAATCCAAAATTATACAACAATGAAATCATGAAAACCATTTCTAAAAACCATGCCTTTAGTTGGAACTAACAGTGAGGGAAGAGAACATGCCTTAATTAACAAAGTAGATGGAGAGAAAACACCAACAAGATCCCCAAATTAGTCCTTTAGTTAAAACCCTAGCTTCCTTTCCCAAAAGTTTTTGAGAGAATTATAGAGCATTTAGGAAGAGTTTCTAAGCGTTAATGAATAGAATAATAGGGTAAATAATCTCTCAAGTGAGTTAGAAGTTGTGAAACCTTATTAGGTTCAGTGGGGAAATGGCCAGATTACCTCCACTTAAGTTGCACATAAATACCGTCACAGGGGTACGACTGACCTTCATGAGTCGTACCTTTTGATACGAGTGATACCCACCACCCATGCCTAGAAACTCAACCCTTGGACCTAATACTGTCCAGTGTATGACTCATCCTACCCAAGTCATATTAACAATATATGATTCGTACCCTTCACTGGTATCCCTTGAAGAATAAAATCCACAGGAGGTTCAAATACTGGCCACCATACTAGTCCTGGGTTTTACTCATACCCTAGCTTATAGCTCATGGTGAGCTACTCGTACTCAGGTCTAACTTAAGTTACCAACTCTAAGATTAAGCTAAGGAAACCCCAAAAAAATGATTTATATCCAACTATACGACTCATACTATTTAAGTCGTATCTATTCTAGTGACCAAAATCCATCCCACCAACAAACATTGGTCAATATACAGCTGGACCATACCATTCATACCCAACATACGGCTCATACCCACAAGTCATATTAGGTCGAGAGATCAGAATTCCAGGAAATTTTCTAAGGTCAAGGAACCAGGGTGTTTAATTATAGCACTACCTCTGTATATAACTGTCGAGTTATGCTTCCAAGAAAGACCCATGGTGGGCTCACGACCCATATACAAACCAATATTTAATATCCAATACCAATATCCATAACTTCGCTCTGGCATATCCATCGGTAGTGGGTTGTTAAAGATGTCACATTTTCTCTTAGGAAAAGCTAGTATTACCTATATTTAATGGTGGTAACAATATTTCATGATTGTATATTATATGAGGATATAATGCTCACAATCAATATGTCATGAACCGATTTATAAGTCATGATGGCACCTACTTTATCCCACCAATATGTAAGTCAAATCATAGCCCTAAGCTACATACAATTGGCTAACTTTATGGGAAATTGCCTAAAAATAAACAATGAACATTTCAAGAGATAAAACAATAATAAAGCAGTCATAATAGTTTAATAGATAAATAAAGGGTAAATAATCAACCTAAGACTCAGTAATATCGGTACAAGAGCTACTACAAATGAACTATAAGTACTGAATAGTCAAATATAACATGTCTCAAAAATAAAAGACTATACATGGATAAATAGAAAGAAAAAGGACAACTCCAACTCTGAGAACTCACCTTATCCTTGAAATCAACTTAGCAGGATCGTTGAATCAGGAACAACTACTAGTACTTGAATCAACACTAGAAAGGTGCAGAAATATAGTATGAGTATCAAACTCATGGATACTCAGTAGGAATTATCGGCCGACTATGTTAATTCATGATATAAATACAATAAGATACAAGATAAAATAAGCTAAGTCAAAGTAAAAAAGGTAAACCTAGAAATAAGCTATGACACTACTGTATATGAATAAATGAATATATACAAAATAGTAATGAAAAGATCATGCAACTATAACTACAAGATTAGCCCCCATAAGCCAATAAGTGCAGAAAAGTAAATAATCCAACATATGATCCCATAATCCTGGAGGGTACAATCAAGGAAAGTAAATCACCTAATAACCATAAATTACCCACTACTTTGAAATAATTAAAAATCCTTTCGAACCATATCATACCATAAATAACGCCCCAAATATACTCGAACCAGAACACAATAGTATCATCATCATTATTTTTATTTATAGTCTTAAACCAAAACTCATCTTATCAACATCATTATCAAATATTAGACTTGAACTGGGACTCATATATAAATTGCTATCATCATCAATTGTAAGACTTAAACCGACAATGATATACCATTATACCATATCAATAGACCACGTAAATAAACCATGATCATAAGTTATATCATTAAATTACAAGAATTTTTCATCGAAATTACCCAAAATTTGTATTAACTCTTAACTACCAAACTAGTGTAATCAATAGGCCTCTAATCTCCTCAAAGTCCCAAATAGGCATTAATAAAGGTATATAATGTGAATTTAAGCCTAATAATGCTAACATAAGTGTTGGCCTAAGGTGGGCCAAAGGGGCCCACTTCTAAGCCCCAAAATCCATTTTAGGCAAATTCTACCCCAAACTATGCTAAGGTATCTAAACTTACTTCTAGCTGTGAAATAATTCATAGTTATCCCTACAATAGAAATTCTCCCTAAAATATGTGGAACAAAGTTAGTTACACCTTAATTACTGTTTAAATATAGCCTAAATAGTCCAACTAATTCAAATATTTTCAATCATATCTCTAACGCCTAAATCCCACCATATATCTAGCATAATATCATATTAATACTATGAAATATCACAATATAGGAAGAGGGTAAGCGTAGCCTATATGGATGCCGAAGCGAAGTTTGAAGAATCTACTAAACTACTGATTTTTCTTTTTGAGATGTTTCCACAAGATGCCATGCTATCAAAATCATAATCTACTCATAAAAATGAGTACAATAATATTCATATTGTACCATTGTTCTTCAATTCCAAATCACGTAAAAATTTCATGTGGGTACCATTTATGGAATTGCACTTTCGAAAACAATACAACGTCCCTATGCTCAAGGAATATTTACCCTAAAAAATAAGTGAATTTCGAGCTCCAATGGTGCTATAATCAAGCCACAAAAATTCTAGGGATTTTAGAAAAGATGAGAAATTCTATCAAGAAATTATTGGAAGCTTACCACAAATTCAAAGAAGAAACATGTAAGTTATTTATACCAAAGCACCACAATTACCCACAATTGATTCTCTTAAGAATTCCCACTTTTTAGGGTTCAATATTCTAGAAAATGGTTGAAGAATGGTGAAATTGGGATAAGTGGGGAATATATACCCTTTAATCGAACACTTGGCTTCTTTAGCAATAGGCGCTAAAGCGTCCAGCTAACTATTAAAGTGGTACCTCGCTGACATAGCAGGCTAGAAAGTGTAAGACCTCGTAAAAATTACATGTCAAATTCAGCTCGTAAAGCTCCATGAGAGATGCCAACACTTAGAAATATAAGTGTTCAAGTTCAACACTTACTATCATTTTAGACCTCCTTACTTTGGGGATTTATTTGATGACCTTCCCGACCTTCATTTTTTTATTTTCAAGTTGCGTTATGATGAAAAAAGTCCCTAGTATGTATTGGACACATTCCGGGTGCATTTTGGGCTCATTTCAGATGCCATCTCACTGGTTTGAAATGCTCCCACATTTCGGGCGCATTTAAGGTCAAAAATTTCAGTCAACTTCAAACTATTATAACTTTCTGCATATAATAAACTGTGAGATCTTCTATATATCAATAAAAAGATATTTGAGTTTTCTTTCCAATGCAATTGGTTTCATAAAATTTGAACCTTGGAGTAAAAATATATGATCAATTTATTTCAGCCTATCATCCTGAAAACAACATAGGACAATTGCGTCTTTCTCTCTTTCTCTAGGGGTATTTTAGTCTTTCCTACCACTCTCTATATATACATAAACATGATATTCAGCATAATTTAGCAACATATGCTTGATTTCTCTCAAAATTCATCAAGAACAAGAAGAGGGTTTGCAATTGGGGATTTAATTTCAAGAAATTCTCTCCGTCGATCTTCGTAAAATGAAGAACTAAGGTATGAATAGTGTTCATCCATGGATTCATTTCATCCATAGAGCTCAAGAATCAAGTTGTAAGTTATGTATCATGAATATTTTGTGGTGGGATGATTATGTTCATGTTGATGATGTTAAATTGAGTTTTTAATTCCATGAGTTATCTCAAGAATCATGAAAACTAATTTATTTTGTAATATTATTCATAGTCATATACACTTTATGTTGAGTTCTTGAAATTGGAAGTTGGACGTTGATGATCATGTTTTTGGTGTTGAATGATTCCCAAGTTGGGATCTTTATGTGAAATCATGAAACAATGTTGAAATATAAGTTAAAGTCCATGAATTTGGTGATTTATACTTAGTGAAAATTTTATGATTTCACCTATGCCTAAGTTGTGCATAAATGTGTTTGATTAAATATTTAAGAGAAACAAGAAACATGTAGTATGGATTAATATAGCCTAAAAGGTGAATTTATGCCATTGACCTCATGCTTGAATGGCTTACATGCTATTGTTGTACAATGAATATGTTGTTGGAATGTCATGATGTTAGAGTATGAAATTATGATCTTGATTATATACATTCTTACCATAAACAAGATTACGTTAACCATGTACTTCATGAAATCCCCAACTTATTTTATTATGAATGGTGGATATTGATCATGTATTCAAGAATGTCAAGAAGTGTCAGTTTCCTTCTATCGAGTACTTGGGGTACTTGTACCCAAAAAATATAGCTGTGTGCCTAGAGCCATGTCATGTTTTCATGATACTCTTAGTCAATCCATGTTCAGTAGTCTTCAGTCAGTCTCATGACTCAGGAAAACTCATGTAAAGGCAGTATCAGTTCAGTTTTACTTAGTACTCAGTAATCTACGTAATCTCAGTAATATTCTGTCAGTCTATTGAATTAAGTAAATCTCAGTTTTAGTACAATTTAGTTCAGTATTTAGTTCAGACATCAGTAAACTCAGTCAGCTAACAGAACTCAGTAGCATTTAGTCAGTTAACAAAATTCAGTAGTGTTTTGCTAGTCATTGGAACTCAATAAACTCAGTCGATGTTCAGTTTAGTTAAACAAAACAATCAGTAATAGTTTAGTTTATTCTAGTATGAACTAGGAAATTAGTTCAGTATAATCAATTCAGTGTCATTCAGTTAGGAGTAGGATTCAGCACCGAGCAAACCCATGGATGGGAACTCACCTGCCAGTAGATGGTGCGATTCTTAGAAGTAGTCCTTGTGTTCCAGAACTATATAGCTAGCATATGTTGAGATATCAATACCTGTCAGTTGAGGGTAGATGAGGTGTCTTAACCTGTCAGATGAGGGTTCCCACCATTCTCATTAGAGTACCTGCCAGATGAGGGTCACTTATAGCTTGTCCTTACCAGTGGCGCAGTATTGACACCCTTCTAATCAGGGCAGAGATTGGACCCCATCTTAGCTATTATAGCATATTTGGGGTATGTCGATTAGATAACTACTTCCCACAGTTTCAGTATCAGTCTCAGTAAAAGAACTCAGATAGTTTTTTAGGATATCAGGACTGTCAGATATAGTAAACTCAGATACATTACGGAACTCAGCTAGTTCTATCAGATTTAGGACTGTCAAATATAGTCATTCATGCTATCAGTTATCAAAACTCATGTTATCAGATATATTAGTTATCAGAATTTAGTTATCATTCATGATATGTCATCAGTAAACTCATGTTGTCAGTATTCAGACTCAGTAGTCTGTATCACCACGAGTTTAGTTGTAGTTACGTATGTATGTATGTATTCTCACGTTCATATCAGTCAACATTGTTTATGCATATAAAACCCTTTGCATTTAGCCTACCTCACTCGTATACTCAGTATATTCAATCATACTAATGCATTCGTGCTATGGTATTTTATTTGATGATATAGGTATAGAGGCATGAGTTTCAGAGCAGCAGTAGCATTGCAGATTTTAGCAGTCAGTGCTCCTCTTCATTTGAGTATAATATTATTATTACTTTATTACAGTATTTTAGATTAGTTTTTCATTTCATGGAGTTAGTTGGAGACATGTTCCTTCAACTCCTTATTCAGTTCAGTTAGAGGCTTTCCGACTAGATGTCAGATTAGATGTTCAGACTTCAGTATTTATGTTTTTTTTTGGTATTTTTATACTATGTTTTTCAGATATGTATTAGTATTGGACCTTATGTCCTTACAGTTCATGTTTCCACATATTTTATGAGTTAGTATGTAGTTTACATGTACAGATATCAGTCATGGGTTAGCTTGTGATCCTTCGGGGTCATGAGCAACGTGTAGCATTTTGGTTTAGAAAATCGGGGCGTTACAAACTTGGTATCAGGGCCTAAGGTTCAATAGTGTCCTAGGAAGTTTGAAAGCTGCATCAACTAGAGTCTTGTACATAGGTGTATTGTGCACCACACTTATGTGCAGGAGGCTATGAGATATTTTAGGAACAGTTTCCCTTCTTTTATGTCTTAAGATCATGCTATAGCAAGTTTCTCTAAGGAACCCATGTAGATTCATATCAGGATCCCCTCATGTCAACCTTACCTTACTTTCAAGGTAACAAAAACAGTGAAGCTCAATTCCTAAAGATAGGGATTTCTCATGCAGTCCCTGGAGACAGTTATGGGATTTGCCATATTCTTAGACAATATCCCCTCAGTTTAGTCATGTTCCAAAGTTGTACAGATTCCATTTATGATTATGAGAACTACTTTGTAAACTCAAATTCAATTTTTGATATGCCGTTAGGTCCCTTCTCAGAATTCTATGATAGTATAGACCTAGAATTTTAAGCATAGACCCAAGAGTTTAGCAGTAGATAAGTTGGGATAGTATTATCTAGTTTGATTAGATTATATATTCATTGGGATAGTTGTACCAAGGTAAATCAGGAGGCTTGAACAGTGTAAGCTAGAATTTAAGTTTATTTACTTGAAATTAACCATGAAGGTGTAGATACGATATTAGTAGTATATGAGGAAACAGAAGCAACTGATGTGTTTAGTAGGATGGGCAGGTGTTGAAAAGAGTATAAGTATGTGATGATAGATCAAGTGACCAATTCAAACTCTCAGATTCCAATAGTACTGCCAGTATGTATAGAAAAGTAGTTAGGGAAGACGATTCCCAACCCATCCTCTTCTTAGTACAAAGATTTGTACTTCATCTATCATGAAATCCACTCAGGTCTTACATATCAACTCTATGGTCACGAACCACGATCATTCACTTTTCCATAAATCATGTACGATTTCAGTTCCCAGTATAAAAGATCTATGTTTACCCCGCAGTACGAATCAATTTCATGAATATGGCTTATGTTCACTCGTTTTCCATAGAATCATGTGCGATTTCAGTTCCCAGTATAGGGAGTCAATTCTAAATCACTCAATGTCAAGAATCATGTCTCACGAATACAAAAAAACTCGAAACTTAGGTCATGCAGCTTATAACTCATGTACACGTATCATGCTTTATAGTATACTCAGCTTTCATGACTCATGCTATGTCCCTACAGGTCAGATAAATTCATACCATATCATGTATATCCTCAGTTCAAACCTTTTTGGTAAATCCATGCTCAGCAACCTCATGTTAGTCAGTCAGTCCCTTCTCATATACATAATACTCTATGGTCTCAGTCCAGCTATTCAGACTAAGTACAATTCAGTCTTGCATACCCAGTATTCAGTTACCAGTTATTAAGTTAATCAGATAAGTTAGTATATTTATGCACTTGTAAACAGCTAAGTTTATGCATCATGTTTCAATTTCAGATCCCAGCTATTAAGTCACAATTCTATTCGTAAGTGCCTTATACACCACCATAGTTTTCTTTAGTATCTCAGCTAAGTCAATATTTTTCAAGGGACCTAGAGTCCTAAGGAAGAGATACCCTATATCCCTCGAACTTATGTGATTTAAACATGCCAATTTCTTTTCTCTAGATGAATCCAACTGGAGGAAGGGTTACTTCTAAGCTGACCCTCTAGCTCCAAATTTCAATCGTAATCTATGTTATTAATGGCTCAGTTTAGCCCATGATACTCTGTCCGTGTCATGAATTACAGACTTAGTTCAACTCATGTATCATGTTCCAGACTCAGTTATGTTCTCATGTTTTCACTCATGCATATTAAGTGATTAATCTCAGACTCATTGGTATTTTCAGTTCAATGTAACAGTCTTTCTTGAGCTTACTCATTCTCATGTTCAGATTTCAGTACCAAACTTGGTACCATTACCATTGCATGTTCAATCATATGTTCATGATTCAGTTCAGTCATGTATCCATGCATCAGATATGTGTGGTCAGCTTATAAATACTTTCAGTTATGCATTCACGTATCACGTCAGTCATATAATCATGCATTAGATATGCATGGACTCAGTTTATCAGTTATGCATTCTCATTTTGAGAAAAATTAGTTTATCATAACACTCAGTCCTTCATTCATAAATCAGTTACGCATGCATCAGACATGCATGTTTAGTATGATATATTCAGCTTGTTAGTCATGTTAGCCATGAAATTATATTCAGTTGTTCATGCTCAGTACTCACGTCAATTGTCTTTTCTCCTCTCTCAGTCAGTCTCATTCGAGGACGAATATTCCCAAGGGGACGATATTGTAAGACCCCATAAAAATTGCATGTCAAATTCAGCTCGTAAAGCTCCATGAGAGATTCCAACACTTAGAATTTTTTTTTGCTAAGTGTTCAAGTTCAACACTTACTCTCATTTTAGACCTCCTAACTTTGTGGATTTATTTGATGACCTTCCCGACCTCCGTTTTTAGATTTTCAAGCTAAGTTATGATGGTAAAAGTCCTTAGTACATATTGGACACATTACGGGTGCATTTTAGTGGCTAACTCACTTATTTGAAATGCTCCCGCATTCCGGGTGCATTTAAGGTCAAAAATTTCAGTCAACTTCAAACTATCATAAATTCCTACATATAATGAACTATGATATCTTCTATATATCAATAGAAAGATATTTGAGTCTTCTTTCCAATGCAACTAGTTTCATCTAATTTGAACCTTGGAGTAAAAATTTATGATCAATTTACTTCAGCCTATCATCCTGAAAACAACATAGGACAGCTACGTCTTTCTCTCTTTCTCCAAGGTTATTTTAGTCTTTCTCACCTCTCTCTCTATATATATATACAAACATGAGATTCAGCATAATTTAGAAACATATGCTTGATTTCTCACAAAATTCATCAAGAACAAGAAGAGGGTTTGCAATTAGGGATTTAATTTCAAGAAATTCTCTCCGTCGATCTTCGTAAAATGAAGAACTAAGGTATGCATAGTGTTCATCCATAGATTCCTTTCATCCATGGAGATCAAGAATCAAGTTTTAAGTTATGTATCATGAATATTTTGTGGTGGGATGATTATGTTCATGTTGATGATGTTAAATTGAGTTTTTAATTCCATGAGTTATCTCAAGAATCATGAAAACTAATTTATTTTGTAATATTATTCATATTCATATACACTTTATGTTGAGTTCTTGAAATTAGAAGTTGGACGTTGATGATCATGTTGTTGGTGTTGAATGATTCCCAAGTTGGGATCTTTATGTGAAATCATTAAACTATGTTGAAATATAAGTTGAAGTCTATGAATTTGGTGATTTATACTTTATGAAAATTTTATGATTTCACCTATGCCTAAGTTGTGCATGAAAGGTATTTGATTAAATGTTAAAGAGAAACAAGAAACATGTAGTATGGATTAATATGTCCTAAAAGGTGAATTCATGCCATTGACCTCATGCTTGAATGGCTTACATGCTATTGTTGTACAATGAATATGTTGTTGGAATGTCACGATGTTAGAGTATGAAATTATGATCTTGATTATATACATTCCTACCATGAACAAGATTACATTAATCATGTAATTCATGAAATTCCCAACTTATTTTATTATGAATGGTGGATATTGATCATATATTCAAGAATGTCAAGAAGTGTCAGTTTCTTTCTATCGAGTCTTGGGGGTACTTGTACCCCAAAAATATAGCTGTGTGCCTAGAGCCATGTCATATTTTCATGATACTCAAGCCATGTTTAGTATACTTCAGTCAGTCTCATGACTCAGGAAAACTTATGTAAGGCAATATCAGTTCCGTTTTACTCAGTACTCAGTAATCTACATAATCTCAGTAATATTCTGTCAGTCTATGGAATTCAGTAAATCTTAGTATCAGTACAATTTAGTTCAGTATTCAGTTCAGACATCAGTAAGCTCAGTCAGCTAACAGAACTCAATAGTATTTAGCTAGTTAATAAAATTCAATAGTGTTCCGCTAGTCATCGAACTCAATAAACTCAGTCCATGTTCAGTCTAGTTAAACAGAACAATCGGCAACAGTTCAGTTAATTCTAGTATGAACTAGGAAATTAGTTTAGTATAATCAATTCAGTGTTATTCAGTTAGGAGTAGGATTCAGTACCGAGCGAACCCAAGGATGGGAACTCACCTGCCAGTAGAGAGTGTGATTCTTAAAAGTAGTCCTTATGTTCCAGAACTATGTAGCCAGCATAGGTTAAGACATCAATACCTATCAGTTGAGGGTAAATAAGGTGGCTTAACCTGTCAGATAAGGGTTCCTACCGTTGTCATTAGAGTACCTGTCAGATGAGGGTCACTCACAGCTTGTCTTGGGGTATTAACACCCTTCCAATCAGGGCAGAGATTGGACCCCATCTTAGCTATTATAGCGTATTTGGGGTATGTCGGTTAGATAACTACTTCCCACAGTTTCAGTATCAGTCTTAGTAAAAGAACTCAGATAGTTCTTCAGGATATCAAGACCGTCAAATACAGTCAACTTAGATACAGTATGGAACTCAGCTAGTTCCATCAGATTTAGGACTGTCAGATATAGTCATTCATGCTATTAGTTATTAGAACTCATGTTATCAGATATATCAGTTATCAGAATTCAGTTATCATTCATGATATGTTATCAGTAAATATGTCATTAGTGTTTATACTCAGTAGTTATGTTATCACGAGCTCAGTTTCAGGACTGTTGTATATGGTCAATCAAATCATTTCTTCATAATCAGAACTATCAGAAACAATCATTCCTTTATCAGTAATATAGTATCAGTCTCCTAGTATTTAGTAATACAGTATCAGTTCCTCACTTATTAGTGAATTACATATCAATATCAGTAAACTCAGTCATTTAGTATCTCAATATCAGTAAACTCAGTCATTCAGTATCTTAGCATTAGTAAACTCATGTTCTTAGTATTCAGACTCAGTAGTCAGTATCACCAAAAGTTTAGTTACAGTTACGTATGTATGTATGCATGTATTCTCATGTTCATATCAGTCAGCATTGTTCATGCATATAAAACCCTTTACATTTAAGCTACCTCACTCGTATACTCAGTACATTCAGTCGTATTAGCGCATTCACTCTATGGTGTTTTATTTGATGCCATAGGTACAGAGGCACAAGTTTCAGAGCAGCAGTAGCATTGCAGATTTCAGCAGTCAGTGCTTCTCTTTATTCGAGGATTATATTATTATTACTTTATTATAGTATTTCAGATTAGTTTTTCAGTTCATGGAGTTAGTTGGAGATATGTTCTTTCAACTCCTTATTCAGTTCAGTTAGAGGCTTTCAGACTAGATGTAAGATTAGATGTTCAGACTTTAGTATTTATGTTCTTTTTTGGTATTGTTATACCATATTTTTCAGATATGTATCAGTATTGAACCTTATGGCCTTACAGTTCATGTTTCTACATATTTTATGAGATATTATGTAGTTTACAGGTACATATATCAGTCATGGGTTAGCTTGTGGTCCTTCGGGGTCATGAGCACCGTGTAGCATTTTGGTTCAGAAAATCGGGGCGTTACACTAAGGTGGTCGGTTGGCACTAAATAGACTAGCACTTTGGCGAACAACTATCCGCTAAAGCGGCACTTGTCTAATTGGTCAGGGCAACTAAAGTCCTCTTTCCTAAAGCGCCATATGCCATTTTAGTGGTCGCACCAGATTTTCTTGCATCAACTATAGTCTTAGAGTATTTTTGAGTCTCCTCCAACCCTTTAGGATTCATCTGGAATCACGTATATGCAAACGAACTATGATACCCCATAAAATTTGATGTATTGGACTAAATGGCATTGTCAAAATTTTTATTCAAGGTTGTTTAGACAAAAAATAGGTCCCACACCAATGTGCCATTTTTCTTAAATTTCAGCTAATAACCCAAAATGAGTTTCAAAGCCTTGAGACCCGAACCAAGGGTCCACCAATACTAAAGTAGACATTCTGGAGTTGTTGGAACAATCAGAATTGGCAGGCAAGGTTGTTTGACTAAAGTTTGTGTTCGGTAACCACTTTGAACCAATAAAGGCTTCAATATGAGGAATTAGATCTAAAAAACAAACAAACTACCCAATAGCTGCACAGTCATTTCCAATAAGTCATAAATAACTTGGGCTAGGTATAGAAAGGTTCTAAACATCGAAAATGAGAAGCACATACAAAAAATAACTTGGAGGGTTATTATAATATCCACTACTAAAAGAACTTTTGTTCGCAAAAGTTGAGGATTAAAATATACCTAAAGTCTCAAACATGTAATGATACTGGGAATGTATCTCTCTCTTGATCTCCTAAGTAGCCTTCTTTATTGGGCAGTGTCTTTACTGAACAATAACCACTGGAATCTCTCTACTACACAACCGTTTAGCATCACTAGCCAATACGTGCACTAGATTATCCATAAAGGTCAACCACTCAACCAACTGAACTGAGTCCCATATAATCACATAAGAAGGGATAGGAATATATCGCCATAACATAGAAACATAGAAAACCAGAAAAAGTAGCAAAATTTGGGGGTAAGGCTAACTCATAATTAAACTCACCAACTGTGCGAAGAATTTCAAAGGGTTCAATATATTTGGGTCTGAGCTTGCCTTACAACCTGAATCTCTCAAAAACTTCATGGGCAATACACGGGGTAATACTCGGTCACCAACTCTAAAATCTAAGGTACGATGTCTATGATTTGCATAAGCCTTCTACCTACTCTGAGATGCCCTTAATTGATACTGAATCATCCTTACTCTAGCTAACAACTGCAGAAGAAAGTCAGTACCATGGGATATAATCTCAAAAGTCTAAAGCAACCCAATCAAAGATCGACATTGCCTACTATATAAAGCCATAAATATTGCTATCTTAATATTTGAATGATAACAATTATTATAAGCGAGCTCCGCCAAAGCTAAGTGTTGCTCCCACTGACCTTTAAAATCCATAACACAGACTTAGAGCATCTCCTAGAGAACCTGAATAGTCCACTCTGACTATTCGTAATACTAAGGGTGGAAGGCTATACTAAAATCTACCTGAGTACCCAAATCCTCCTAAAAAGTTCTCCAAAAGCTAAAAGTGAACACGAACTCTTGATCTGTAATAATAGATTAAGGCATACCATGCAAACAAACTTCTTACTAACATAGATATGGGCTAACCTCTTAGTACTAAACGACATCCGAATAGGAATAAAATGTATCAACTTGGTAAATAGATCCATAATAACCCAAATACCATTGGAAACACGGGAAGTACGAGGTAAACTACTAAGAAAGTCCATGGTAATCTACTCCCATTTCTACTTAGGAATAGGGAATCTTTGAATTAAGTCACCAGTTCTCTGATGCTCGACCTTCTCTGATTGACAACATAGGCAATGAGCTACAAAGTCTACCATATCTCTCTTCATACTACTCCACTAATAATGCTTTCTTAGTTCTCTATACATCTTGGTTATTCCTAGGTGAATAAAATATCTAGAGTTTTGACCTCACGTAAAATCGATTGAATTAAGTCATCAACCCTCAAAACATAAATACAACTATCATATCAAGATACCCTTAGAATATATGGTATCCTTCATGGACTAACCACTCACCACCTGATCACGGATGATGTAAAGCCTCTTATCCTCAAACTATTTTCTTTGAAACTACTCAAATAGATAAAACCTTACCTCAGCACTAATAAGAATTCCTCTAGGGTGTGAAACATTGAGTCGCACCATCAAGTGGGTTGAGCACTGATATCCTGTGCCAATGGCCTCTGAAAATTTAAAATTCAAGCAAAGATACCCATACTCACCACCTTTTGGCTTATAGCATCCTCCACCATATTTTTCTTATTTGGATAATAAAAGATGGAGATGTCATAATCCTTAAGAAACTCCATCCATCTACACTGTCTTGAATTAATCGCTCTTTGGGTCATAAGATGTTGAAGACTATGATGATCCTTGAATATCTCACAATAAACATCATAAGGATAATGTCTCCAAATCTTATGTGTGAAGACTTCCTCCGCCAACTCCAAATCATGAGTGGGGTATTTGTATTGGTGCATATTTAGATGCCTCAACACATAGCAATAACATGACCCTATTGCATCAATACACAACCTAAACAAATATTGATGCATCACAATTCAAAATGAATCCCTCACCCTTAACAAAAAATATAAAATAGGAGATAAAGTATGAAATCCTTTAAGCTTTCAAAAACTCAACTCACATTCCTCTCACTATTAAAAAGGAACCTTCTTCTAAGTTAATCTGGTCATCAGTGCTGCAATGGTAGCAAAACTATCATCGAACCACCTTTAGTAACTAGCTAAACCAATGAATTTGTGAACCTCTAATAGAGATATAGGTCTATCCCAATCACAAATAGCCTCAATCTTTACCGGGTCTACTATAATCTCATTCTTAGACACCACATGCCCAAAGAATGTCACCGACTGTCGCTAAAACTCATACTTGGAAAATTTTGCAAGGTTTGGAGCACAATCCTCAAATATTGCATATGCACCTCTCTACTCCTCGAATACACAAAGATGTTATTGATGAATACAATAACAACAAAATCTAAACAAGTCCTATGCACATAATTCATCACTTCTACAAATGCAGTTGGGGCATTAGTCAATCCAAAAGACATCACTAGAAACTCATAATAACCATAACAAGTCCTTAAGGTGTCATTAGGATATCCTTATCTTGAATCCTCAATTAATGGTAATCAGACCTCAAATCAATCTTAGAGAACACTATTGCTCCTAGAAGCTGGTCAAATAAATCATCAATGCGAGGCATAAGATATCAGTTATTCACCGTCACCTTATTAATCTACCTATAATTAACACATACACATAGAACTATATTCTTTCTTATAAATGACATAGTATTTCCCTAATGAGACATACTCGATCTAATGAAACCCTTACCAAGAAGCTCCTATAGTTGAGAATTTAACTTCTTAAGCTGGGTGTCATAAAAATAGGTCAAGTAACTAATTCACAATTAATAACAAACTTAATATAATGCTTAGGAGAAAGACCAGGTAGATTAGTAGGAAAAATATTAGGAAACTCATGAACTACATGAACAAAGTCAGCGAACAAATTTTCATACTAAAATTATGAATATAAGTGAGATAAGATTCAATACTCCTCAAAATAATCCTCCTAGCATGAATATAGGAACTAATCCTTATTTACTCGTAGCTAACTTCTCTTTACCACATGATCGGGGGTACGTTGGGTATTAAAAAGGTAATGATCTTGGAAAATCAATCTAGGACCACATAATTATGGGATAACCAGTCTATACCTTGCATCATATCAAAATCCATCATGTCTAATATAACAAGATTAGCATAAGTATATCGCTCTTAAATAGTCATAACACATGATAAAAAAACATAAGTCACTACCAAAGAATTGCTTACGGGAGTAGATACACATATTGGCATAAAAATGTATCCAAGGGTAATCCAACCATTGATGTGCTATAGAAATATAGAACTTTTGACACTTAAAACAATGAAAGTATGCAAGTTTCTTAGTTTTTTTTGTTAGATATGATGTGTTTTGGGTATATTTTATAAAAAACTAGGTTTTGGATGCTAAGTTTGAGAAAATGACAAAAATGGAGTTTTTGGCTTCTTACTTGGTCATTTTTGGGCATTTGTAATATTTACTGGATGTACATGACCAAAGAATGTGTGGAAACTAGATGCTCAGAAGCTTGGTTGCAAGAATTAGAAGGCCTGGCACTTACCTATATCTATATGTGAACCACAATAGCACTTGTAATACGTATAGGACTAAGGTAAGTACAAGAATTGAAGATCTATAGAGTCAAAGAGCTGAAGAAGAACTTTTGGCACTTATATATGTCCTTATACGGAACATATATGGCACTTATGGATTGCATGTAGGTAATGTAAGTAGAAGAAGTACAAAATCCCAAGAATGAACAGTGTAGGAAATTTTTCTAATATTCACCTGGGTCTCCTTATGGGCCATATATGGTACATGCACCTACTATCAGACTTCATGTGGACATAGGTAAGTGGCCACTGGCCCTTTTTGTACTTTTTATTCAGCCTTTGATTGTTAGTGTTTCCTCATGTACTATAAATATCCTTTATGTGTTTTTTTCTATTATTTACGTACTCTTGATACTTATAAACATATTTTTATTCTATGATCTAATTTTTGTCTTGGAATTATATTGTAATGATTTTGGTTGATTAATTCAATTGAAGTTTTGGGTTTTAAGTAGTGGTAATTGTGATTACATCTTACACCTTCAATTATGAATGTTGTTGATTACTTCACAATCATGATTGACTAAAATCCCTTAGCTAGGATTAGAAGCCCTGGCCGATTAACAAAGTAGGGAAATGCTATGAAATATTTAAACCGATTCCCATGCATATATTGTATATCTTCAATTTAATATCTATCTTGGCAGTTACAAATTAGGATCCTACCTAGATTATTGCTACTTACACCAAAAGAGGAGTAGTGACTAGGAAAAGATAATTACAACAATAATTTAAGGTTAACTATCGATCCATTCTACTAGGTATTATCTAAGTAAGATGGTTAGTTGTAATCTAATAACTAGAGACATAAAAGTTAATAGTTAACTAGGATCCAGGAAAAAGGATAGTAAGGTGACATCCTAAGACTCAAAATATAAAGGGTGAAATCCGCTAGTCCTAAAGACTATTGGTGGTACATAGCTTATTAGATTCTGCATGCAAGTTTTTGGGTTTGTTCAATAAAACATGATAAGCCTGTGGAGTTGAGAAACCAGGGGGAATACAATCCTATTGTTCACTAATGACTAACTAAAACTAATGTTGATATTAGCTACTTGTTTGATATTAATAGTATAATCCCCCCATTTACTTTTCCAATTTTACATATTGAATTACTATAGTTGAGAGCAGAAATTCCACATATTCCCTTAGGATTCAACCCCAACCTTTATTAGTTACTATTTTTTACAATGACCACATAATCTTTAGATTGAAGGTGTATTTTAGGTGTTATAAAAAATTTGGCACCATTTTCGAGGAATATGGTGTTGAGTTATGCAATGAACTTGCTATAGTTTATGGGTCTTTTTTTATTTTTATTTGGGTATATGTCGGTGTATGCCTAGCACACGGAGTAAAGGAAATCCCTTACTCCTAGTGAATCTAAATCTAGAGAGGATCCTACAAACTCCTAATATAATAACAAAGTTGAAAAGAGATGATAATCTTGAAGGGATTCGTAATGATGCGCGCCAGATGCCTTCCCCTCTTTTTGAAGGAGTTTAGGAAATTATTGACCCACAGATGGATGTGATGTTAGAACAAGATTCTAATTAGAGAAGGAAAGAAGAAGCTCAGTGCATAGCTTGGGAGGCAGAGTTAGAAGTGCAGAGGCAGGAAGCAGACCACCAGCAGCACTCAGTGGTAATCCAAATAGAGTTATAGACGACTATGCTCAAGTGATCCTAGCATACTAATATTTACAGACATATAGGGATGATGAAGAGGATCTGTGGTACATCGAGCCATAAGTCACTGGGGGTATTATTTCTCCTATTTTACCCACTAATGTGCCGAGATTTAGCAATATATTTAATACTTAAAACAAGGAATTTATGTTAGGTCTTAGGTTATATTGTTGGATCTGATATGGTTCTATATGTTGTTATAGGTAAAAATAGGCCGATAGAGGTGTTGGACTAAAATGAAGAAAGAAAAGTTCTAAAAAGGCAAAGTCTTGGTCAAGCTATGAGTTGTCAAGTCACTTTACCACACGTAGCTAGACTCGTAAGGATACAAGGAGCAAAAGTAAAGCAGAGAGACTTAGTAAAAATTAGCTATGACTCATAAGAAGTGGCTATGAGTTTTGAAAAATTCATCAAGAGACCAATGAATGTAGCTAAAGTCATGAAGTGAAGTTATTAAAGACTACGAGTCATAAGTTTTGACTAGAACTTGTAGTGAGCAATCATAATGAGACCAGTGTGCAAGGTCCTAAAGTTTAAGGCTCAAGTGCTAGAGAGTGAAGACCACAAGTCTTAAGGACTGTCTACCACTTATGATAAGGAATCATAATGACAACATAGGTTTGAAGCACCGAAGATAAGCGTCACTGGAATGCCTACAATTAGCAGAATACTACTCGTAAAGAAATCTTACGAGTTATAATGATCACCGACTTACTTTTCCAATCCCTTTTTATTAGGATTTATTTATTATTTTGAGATACTATAAATAACTTAGGGTTATTCATGTATTAGGTTACACAATTTCGATGAACTTTTACATTACTTTTGATATTTTTAGCATACTTTGATCATTAAGATTTTGTTCTTGAAGTTTTAGCTTCGTATTCAATTGGAGATTTTATATTTTACTCTTTCATCATTGTGTAATTAATTATATGTGTTATTCATTTATTATGATGGATTATTGCATGAACATGAGTGGCTAAATTACTTAAATAGGGTTGTGGGAACCCTGGTGGATTAGCTACATAAGGGAAGTGGGAGATTTATCTAGTGTATAGTAGTCGCATGTATTGTAACCTTAATCATATTAGTTGAACCCAAGCTACTGTAGAAACTTGCTTGTATTAGAGATAGTCCTCAGAAAGGAGTTTAAGATTGAGAAAAGGAGGTTATGATAGTGATTCAAGGCTATTAACCCTTGTCTAATAAAATCGAGACTCAAGACGTAAAAGTTGTACTGAGGTTAAAGACAAGGTATAATTAGGCGACACCCTAAGACTCACAAAGTAAAGGGTGAAATCTATCAACACGTTCATAAGATGGTTGATAGTATATATCTTGTTAACTTTGCATATAGAGAAGGAGGTTAAGTGAATTAGACACAAAAATCTTATGTTATTATGAATCAAGGAGGAAAATAGTCCTAGTTTTCTTCTTCTATTTCTTAGAAACTCAAGCATTCAAGCTCAGCTATTTGTTACTGTTGACATCAAATTCCCCCCATTTACTTTTCTTCCCTACTCATAGATTTTGCCAGTTTTGAGATTCTGTTCGACTTATTTGATGTGGGTTTGACCCCAACTTGAGTTGGGTTATTATATTTGACATCGACTACAACATACTTCTTTAGAGGTTAGTCTTAGGTCACGTTAAAATTTTGGCATCATTACCAGGGAGGAAAATGTGAATTATTGATTGAAGTTGGTAAAGTTCATGAGTTTTTATTTTCTATTTTTAGTCGGGTATATGTCGTGTATGCCTAGAACTAGGATTCAAGGAAATCCCTACTTTCTATTGATCCTGAACCAGAGAGAACTTTCCAAACACCACAAAGGATGTCATAGCAAATTTGTGATGGTGTTCCTATTGGGGTCCGAGATCCTCAAAATTTACTTCTTCATCCACGTGCTGAACCATATAATTTTCCAATAGACAAATATAGAAATTTTTAGTAGAGGTAGCTGAAGAGAGAAGAGTAGCTGAGGAGGATCGATTGGCTTAGCAAGCACATCTGGTTTTGCCAAGATCATGGGTTTGCCTTTTTCATTGCTTTGGATGAGTCGAGGTATGTAAAATGCCAAGACATGACATTGTATGCCATGGCAGTGAGAGAAATACATAGGATAATTCCTTGACTATCACAAGTAAGTTGCATCAGATCAGTATTGCAAAATAAATAAACTGCAAAAGCAACTAAGTCAACACCTATTTGTTATGGATGTACTAGCCTGAACGCTTGAATCTATTCCACTAGAATATCATTGAGAACTACTCTATGTAAATTGTGATAGAGGGTATAGTGGTAGAGCCAGAGTAGTCCCAGCCTATCAGTATCTATCAACATATGATGAATATGAAGACATGGGTTATTTAGAGCTTGCAAAGACTAGAGCCATTGTTCCACCTGATTTACCCCCTAATGTGAAGTTTGATATTACTAGTTATCTAAAGGGTGCATTCTCAGGGGAAACAACAGATGATGTAAATATGCATCAAGCAAATTTTACTAGGATATGTACTTCATATACTATCCCTAGGGTGGATCAGGAAGCATTGAGGTTACAATTATTCCCCTTTTCACTTGCAGATAAAGCATCATTGTGGTTGGGGGAAACTCCCAAGAGAATCAATCGCAACTTGGAATGAGCCGCATAGACAGTTTTTGAATCAATTTTTACTTCATGCCAAATTTTACAATTAAAAGATGAGATATTCGATTTCCAATATTTACCTATAGAGTCTATGTATTAAGCATGGTTTTGTTTTAAAAAGAAATTGAGCATAGTACCTCATCACAGGATTCTAGGTCCAACCTATTGGTGATATTATATAGATCCTTGAATTTTAAGTCTAGGGAAATAGTAGATGAATATCTAGAGGTGCACTTATGCTTCTATGTTAGGAGATGGCCCAAGAGATGCTAGATAAGATTTCTATCACTAAGTGAGGATAGCATACTCGAGGGGGTGATAGATAGGCTAGTATATATGTTATTAGATCTACAAGTAATTATAAAGCTAGTGATGATACAGTAGCACAAGAAGTTCCACAACTCAAAACTAATATTTAGATGCTTTTAAAACAATTTGCAGCATGGACGTCTTAAAACGTGATGCAGTAAGGGAATAGAGATCTACTTCTAGAGCTTATGAGTCTGATGTAAATAAGGAATCCAAGTATTTGGATCATAAAGTGGCTAGTTTCCAAGCCAAAGGTCAAGGGAATTAAGGTTGTAACAATTATGGTGATAGGTACCGAGATAGAAGTAGAGAACATCATGATGATTTAAGGCACAAGGATGAATTCAAAAAGAAGTACGATAGATATGTTCCACCAGGTAGATGAGATCCCAATTATAGAATGAAAGGAATGTTGTCGAAATTAGTAAAAGGCTAAGAAAGTCAAGAGAGCTGTCTTAAGGAGATTAAGGAAGATCTATTAGGGATGAATTAGAAAGTTGGGTTGCATGCTATCGTAATCAAACAACTGAAGAAGTAGTTCGGCCAAATTTTAGCCACGTTGTAGCAAACACAATATGGCACTCTTCCCAGTGATATAATACAAAACCATAAGAATGATAGTCATTAGCACGCTATTACTACTCGAAGTTGTAAAACTACCTTGGATTCACCCATGCCCACTGTGAATGATTCAAAGAATGATGTTTATCCTATTTATATTAAGAAAGCACCAGATGTATAAGCTTAGAAATCATTAGGTGTTGATGATTATAGCATGGAAGATAAAGGTAAGGGTAAGGTTGAGGATCTTGTTCTAAAAACCATTTTAAAACCTTGACTACCTTATCCTCAAAGATTAAAAAAAAAGTAGAAAGAGAGTTAATATCAAAAGTTTTCATCCACATTGAAAAAGCTATTTGTAAACATTTCATCAGTTGAAGGATTGGAATAAATTCCAGGCTATGTGAAATACATAAAAGATATGGTCATAAGAAAGCAGGAAGTGAGTTATGAACCTCCTGACAATGTTCATCACTGTAGTGTTATTTCTTTTAGATTGTTAGTAGAGAAGAGGAAGGATCTCGGAGCCATCACCATTCTATACACTATTTGGTCTTTCAACTTTGGTCGGGCTTTGTGTAATCTAGGAGCAAGTATTAATTTTATGCCACTGGTTGTATTTAAGCTATTAGGGTTAGCAGCACCTAAACTAACATTGATGAGATTGTTGATAGATGACCGAACTATGAAAAAGCTGATTTATATTCTATGTTATATGCTGGTAAATATGGTATCTTTTATCTTTCCAACCGATTTTATGATACTTGATGATAAGGTGGACTTCCAAGTCCCTATCATCTTAGGTAAACCTTTCCTAGCTACGGGTAGGGAATTGGGTGATATGGAGTTGGGATAGATGAGGTTCAGATTTAATGATGAACAGGTAATCTTCAATGTATGCTAGTCTATTCGACAATCAAATGATATGAGAGTTGTGTTTGTGATAGACACCATTGATAACAAAGTTGATGTAGTGCCTCTTCTAATTAAAAAGAGGTTGGGTGTTGAAGCATTAGTAGTAGTGATCATGAATTTTGAGAGTGATAGAATTAAGGAGTATGGCGAGCTAGTTGGTGCTCTGTATAAGAGAGGTTCATACACTAAAGCTCCAAGGAAGCTTGATCTGGATCTGAAGAATAGAACTACTCCCGCTGCTCGTCCATCAATACAACAACCACTAGTATTGGAGTTAAAGGACCTCCCATCCTATTTGCACTATGCTTTCCTAGTGGCTAACAATATATTGCCAGTAATTATTGCTATGGATTTGATAAAGACTAAGGTAGAGGCATTATTGTCTATATTGCAAAAGTTCATACGAGCTACAGGATGAACTTTTGCATATATTATGGGTATTCCACTAGGAATTTGCATTCATAAAATCCAACTTGATTCGGACTGTACATCGACTGTTGAGCACCGGTGATAATTGAATCCTTCTATGCAGGAGGTGGTAAAGAAAGAGATCATTAAGTGGTTCGATGCTAGTGTTGTTTATCCCATTGCTGATAGCAAGTGGTCAGTTCTATTCAATATATCCCAAAGAAAGACAACATTATAGCAGTGTCAAATAACAAAAATAAGCTAGTACAAATAAGACCATTCACATGCTGGAGAGTTAGAATAGATAATGAAAAGTTGAACACATAGACCCAAAAGGACCACTTACCAATGCCCTTCATAGATCAGATGTTGGATAGACTTGCAAGAAAGGGTTTATATTGTTTTTTAGATGGCTATTCAAGGTACAATCAAATAATGATTGCTCTCGAAGATCAGGAGAAGACTACATTTAACTGCCCTTATAGAACCTTTGAATTCAAGAGAATGCCATTTTGGCTGTGCAACGCTCCAGTGACATTTCAAAGATGCATGATATTCATCTTCTCTAACATTGTTGAATACGCCATTGAGGTATTTATGGATGATTTTCCAATAGATGGTGATTCTTTTGATGACTGTTTAATTTACATGGCTAATGCTCTTCATTGATATGAGGAATACAACTTAGTACTAAACTTGGAGAAGTGCCACTTTATGGTGAAAGAAGGAATTGTGCTTGGGCAAAAGATCTCAAAAAGCGGTATAGAGGTTTTCAAGGATAAAATTAAAGTGATTGAGAAGTTGCAACTTCCAATTTTAGTTAAGGGAATTTGAAGCTTTTTGGGCCATGCAGGTTTCTACAGGCAATTAATCAAGGATTTCTCCAAGATTGTAAATAATTTAGCAAACTTCTTGAAAAATAAGTGAAGTTTGATTTTGATGAGGCATGTCTGAAAGATTTTGAATGCTTAAATGAGAGGCTGGTGTCAGCCCCTATCGTTATGTCTCCGGACTTGTCTATGCTATTTGAGAACATCTGTGATGTAAGCGGTATGGCCTTAGGTGCTGTCCTAGGCCAAAGGCGAGAGAAGATCCTGCACTCTATCTATTATTTTCGCAAGGAATTAAACCTTGATTAGAAGAATTATACTATGATTGAACAAGAGCTACTAGCAGTGGTTTTTGCCTTTTAGAAAATTTGTTCATATCTATTGGAGCTAAGGATATTGTGCATACAGATCATGCAGTCTTAAGATACTTAATGGAGAAGAAAGATGCAAAATCCTAGATTGATCCATTAGGTTCTCTTGTTTCAAGGGTTCAATTTTGAGGTTAAAGACCAAGGGAGTAAAGAAAATCAAGTTGCTGATTAATTGTCCAGACTTGAGGATGAAGCAATGCAGAAAGCAAGCAATGGGCTTTAAATAGATGATACTTTTTGAAATGAGTAGATTTTTGAAGTATCTCAAGACTTAATTCCTTAGTTTGTTGACTTCACTAATTACATGGCAAGTGATTTAGTCCCAAAAAATCTATCCTGCTAGCAGAGAAAAAGATTTATCCATGAGGTAAGGAAGTTTTTCTGTGATGAATTAGTTTGAATCTGTGTGGATGGGGTTATTCATAGATGCATCCCTATAGTTGAGATGATGAGCATTCTTAAGGCTTGTCATGCTTCACTAGTTGGGCTCACTGTGGAGGAACCCGCACAACCCACAAAATCTTACTATGCGGGTACTACTAGTAGATAATTTACAAGGATGCTCACAACTTTGCTGTAGCCTGTGACCAACGCCAATGTCAAGGTAACATCTCTAGATGCCATGAAATCCCCATAATACCTATTATAGAGTAAAAGTTGTTTGACGTGTGGGAGATCTACTTCATGGGTCTATTTGTGAGTTCTTTTGGTATGAAGTGCACTCTTATGGTAGTGGTGTGAGTTCTTTGGGTATGCAGTGCACTCTTATGGTAGTGGACTATGTATCTAAATGGGTGGAACCGATTTCACTCCCCAATAATGAAGGAAAAGTGTTATTGCCTTCCTGAAGAAATATAGTTTTTCTCGATTTAGCATGCCACATGCAATCATTAGTGATGGTGTGTCACACTTTTACATTCGCCTATTCAAAAATTTGCTTGAGAAGTATAGTTTAAAGTGTAAGATGGAAATACATTATCATTTGTAGACTAGCGAACAGGTTAAATTGTCCAACAGAGACATAAAGTACATTTTGGTGAAGGTTGTTAATGCCAATAGGATAGATTGGTCAAGAAAGATTGATGATGCACTATAGGCCTATAGAACAACTTTCAAGACCCCAAAGGTGCTTTCTCGTATCATTTAGTGTATGGTAAGGCATGCCACTTGGATGTTAAACATGAGCATAAAGAAATGTGGGCGGTGAAAAGGTTGAATTTTATGTGTAATGATACAGCAAAGGTGATAATGAGTAAGGTAAATGAGTTGGATGAATTTCGACTCTAGGCTTAGGAGAATTTTACATTATAGAGAAGATTATGTTGCATCATGATTGAAAAATTAAGAAAATAGTGTTTGAGCCAGGTGATCAGGTAATATTGTATAATTAGAGACTTTGTCTATTTTTAGGCAAATTGAAATCTAGATGGTATGTGCCATTTACTATGGTGAGAGCATTTCCATATGGTGCTTTAGAACTAAAGAATGACGATGAAGCCCCATTCAAAGTAAATAGGAAAAGGGCAAAGCACTATATATGTAACATGGAAGAAGTTAAGTTAATTGAGGATGTGAGCCTTGGTGAGTCTGAGTAACCAAGGAAACTGAGTCGTGCCGCAACATTAAATCAGGCACTGCATGGGAGGCAACCCATAGTCCTAGTTGGTGAAATCAAAGTACCCAACCTAGCCACATCATGATGAGGAGTTAAACCAAGCACTTCTTAGGAGGTAATCCATGTCTTGGACTTATTAAATTATAAGGTAACATAGGTGTTCAGTGTACAGGATTGAAAATTTTAGGAGTCCACTAGAAATTTGCTAAAACTAGGACATACGAGGCTCTTTACGAGTCATAACCAAATATCACAACTCATGAGTAGGAGTCATAAAGGCCTGGAACTTGGATCACTTTTCGGTAAGTTGTAACGCCCCAAATTTGGTACCCGAAATGCTACACGGTGCCCATGAACCCAAAGGACCACAAGCTAACCCATGACTGATATCTGTAAACTAAGCACTTTATAATAGTAATAATATCGTAAATATGAAAACATGAACTGAGTGGCCATAAGGTTCAATACTAGTACATAATGGAAAAATATGGTATAACAATACCAACACAACTGAGATAATTGTTTGAATATATTGTAGTCTGAAAGCCTCTAAACTGTCTAAATAAGGAGTTGATGAGACATGTCTCCAACTAACTCCAACTACTAAAATAAACTAAAAAATGAAATAGTAATGTGATCATAATGTCCTCGAAGGATGAGGACTCAATCATCATGTCCTCAAAGGATGAGGACTTACTTCTAACTCTGATCATTGAACTGGGATACTACTGGTTCTCTAGAGCTCGTGCTTCTAAACTTATGGTATAGGACACCATAGCGCAAATGCATCAATACTTTGAATGTACTGGTATGCAAGTGAGGTAGGTAAAATGCAATAGGTTCATATGCATGAACAATACTAACTGACTGACTAACATGAATGTGAGAATACATATATGCATATGTAACTGTAACTGAGATCATGATAGGAATGGATACTAAGTTCTGACTATTGAGTCAATTGACATTAAATTCTAAGTCACTGATAAGTGAGAAATTAATACTGTATTACTGAATACTGAGGGGCTAATACTAGTTACTGATACATGGATAACTATGTCTGACAGTTCTGATTATGAAGAACTGGTATGGTTGAATGTATCTGACAATCCTGAAGCTGAATGCTAATACATAAGTTTTGATAGCTGATATAACTGATAACATGAGTGACTGTATATGATAGTCCTAAATCTAATGGAACTAGTTGAGTTCTGTACTATATCTGAGTAACTGAATCTTAGATCAGTCTTATCTAGCGAGTGATCTGTAAATCTGATGATACCATTACTGATTGACCATAGTTGAGATCAGTCCTGTCTAGTAGGTGATCTCGGAGTCTATTTTTAATGTTAAGGAGTGACTATATTTGATAGTCCTAAGTCAATACTACTGAGCTGAATTAACTGTATCTAACAGTCCTGATTCTGTAACTGAAATTATGGGATGTATTTATCTAACCGACATGCCCCATACTAAGCTAATTAGGGTCCAACCTGTAACCCTAGTTAGAAGGGTGTCAGTACCGCGCCACTAGTAAAAACAATTGTTGTGGAGTCAGTCCTAATCTAGCGGGTGACCCCTGGGATCAGTCCTATACATTTGAATACGCTAACAGGTAATCCCTGAGTATGTCAGTCCTATATAATAGGTGACATCTCCTACCTACGTTGGCTACATAGTTCTGGAACTTAGGGATTGCTTCTAGGGATCTCAGTCCTATCTAGCTGGTTAGTCCTGATCCCTAGGCTCGCTCGGTGCTGAATGCTACTCCTATCTAAAGACACTGAACTGATTAATTGAATTGAACTGGTACTAGTGGTATTGTATAGAGGAGATAAATTGAATTTACTGAGTATCGTTGACTGACAAAATGTACTGAGCTTTGAGGACTGACTGAGAATACTGAAGTTACTGAGATTATGAGCTACTGAAATTACTGAGATTTCCTAAGTCACATAACTGACTTATTTCTATAGATTATAGCTTGACTAAGGTAATTGTGAAAACATGACATGGATCTAGGCATACAGGGAAATGTTCGAGTATAAGTACCCCCAGGACTCGATGAGAAGAAACTGACATAGTATGGCTTACATGAACATATGACCAAAAACACAATTCATAATTCATATATTGAAGAACTTCATCAAATATGTGATATGCATAAGTTTTTACATACATGGGGATTTTATGATATCATACTAGTTGGGCAATGTTCCTTCATCTAGGCATTTAATCAAACACATAGTAGGCATAGCACATGTAGACAACATTATACAACAATTAATCATTATGATTCATCTCTAATTTCATCATCCAAGGGTTTATTCATAGGTTCGCATGAATATACATCTATGAAAATTAATTCCACATAAAATTGATCACCCAACATGGATTTGAATTCAATTGATCATTCTCAACATAAACAAAACAAACCCAACATAAAATTCATAAAGAAATCCATAGACTTAAACTTAGAAAAGAGATTCTCGAGCTTCATGGACGAAGAGAGTCCATGAATGAACACTACACATACCTTAGTTCATGATTTCATGAAGATTGACGGTGAAACCTTCTTGAATTTGAATCCACAATAGAAACCCTAGCTTGTTCTTGAGACAAACTTGAGAGAAACTAGTATATTTTAGGTGAAAAATGGATAAATCACGTGTTATTGGGTTTAAATAGGGGTAGGAAATTAACCTTTTTAACCCTTGGACGCGTATTTAATTTTTGAGAAAATTTCCCAATTTTCATCCTTGGCATGATGCGCCACTATCGCGCCAAGTCACTGGCAAGTGACAAATGGGAAATTGCATGGTGCAAGGCGGAGATATCACGTTGCCACCTTGTCTGCGACCTGGAAGTTTGGCATGATGCGCCACTATCATGGAGCAACATTAGAAATTGACAATTGTCATTTGAGCTATCTCCGCGATGAACTGAAGGCTTAGGTGATACACTGTCTCACTAAAAAGGCTCTAACTATTCACTCGGGTGTTAGATTTGGGCAAATTTGGTACTGATGGAAGGCTTATTCAATTACCCAAATGATAAAAAGTGAAAATATTGAAATTACCACGTGTAGAAAAATGGTTTCATCTTTCAAAGAAAGCTTCTAACATTCTTGGAAAACTTTTCAAGCTAGGAAAAGTATGGGTTATTAGATAAGTGGTCTCTGGAGTCATTATGACTTTTAAAACTAGTCGTAATTAGTGATAACATTTCATCACATTGAGTCATAATGACTAGAGACCCAGGTAAGGTTCTGGTTTTTATGGAGGGTGTTTGAAAATTTTAAGCAATGGTTATGATTCGTAATCAAGACTCATAGCCAAGCCTGATAAATCAGGCATCATGGGTCAATTCGGTCCAAATCGCAATTTATAATTAAAGGGGGGAACCAAAACGGGCACCTGACCTTTTAATTTGCGGACTCCCTCCATTGATTCTTGCCTAGAAATGCCCACAAATACTCCATATTAATCCCAAACATCAAAATCAACAAAATCAAATCTAACAAAAGATAAAAATCTCAAGAGTAGGGCAAAATTTCATAGAAGTTAAGAAATCCAACTCTCAACCGAACACGTGTGTGTTTTAGACTTAAAAGTCTATATTCAAAGCTAGATCTTAAAATTAATATGTGAGTTACTTTGGTTTCTTATTTCAAGTATGTGTGACTATTAGCAAATTCAATTCTTGAGAATTTTTGTAATGTACTATGAAAATGGGAGTAAAAATTGACTTCATGTGCTAAGATATTATTTAGAGATGAATATATAGAGTGGTAATATTAATTGGAATGTATAATTTTGTGATGGGACTGAGTATTGGAATCAACTAAGTGTAAACCCCTATTTTATAGTGGATATGAGACTTTTAATGACTCGTAAAAATACTTAGAGAGTCAATAAGAAACTCATAACCATTGATAATATAGAGGATTAGAAGAGTGTTCTCCTGTATCACTACGTCGCAACTAAATGAGTTGTAATCAATCTCTATGAATCGTAGTCAGGAGTCATGATGACTGGCATAGTTATCCATAATAAGAAATTTGTTCTGGACAACATATGAGTGTTGGTAATGAGTCATAGTCTAACATTGAGACTTGTTAGGAAGACTCGTGATTTGATCGGTATCTACTAACCTAGCCTCTGTCTACATTACAACTCATTTAAATGAGTCATACCCATTCTTTATAAGTCATACACCTTAGTCGTATAGAGTCCAGTACATGCAAAATAACACCCAACTTTCTTATTTTTTAGTTTTCTCTTCTAATAATTCACTAATCGGTCTTATGCAAACAGGTACTCATGGATCCAAAGGGTAATTCATTGTAACGCCCCAAATCTGGTATCTGAAATGCTACAAAGTGCTCATGACCTCGAAGGACCACAAGCTAACCTATGACTAATATCTGTACGTGAACACTACATAATATACTGTATAAATGTGGAAACATGAACTGAACGGCCTTAAGGTTCAAAACTGAAACATAAATGATAAATCATAACATATGGATGGGGTATGAAATACCCAAAACACTGAAATAACTATCTGAAAATGATTGTCTGAAAAGCCTTTAACTAACTGAACTATTTGAATAAAGAGTTGATAGAACATGTCCCCAACTAACTCCAACTACTGAGATAAATTAATTAAGGAGATAATAAAGAAATGGTCATGTCCTCGAAGGATGAGGACTCACTGCTATCTCTAACTGGTGAGAATGGAATACTACTGATACTCTGGAGCTCGTGCTTTTGAACCTATGATATCATACACCATAGCACAAATGCGTTAGTACTTTGAATGTACTGGTATGCATGGAAGGTAGGCTGAATGCAAAGGGTTTACATGCATGAACTATACTAACTGACTGGACAACACTAACATAAGAATACATGCATGAATACATAATAACTGTAACTGAGTTCTTGATAACATGATTATTGAATCTGAGTACTAATAACATGAGATACTGATAACTGTATAACTGAAATAACTGATACTGAGTGACTTTATCTGACAGTCTAGTTTCTGATGGAGCTAGCTGAGTTCCATACTATTCTAAGTTGACTGTATCTGACAGTCCTGAATTCTGTAATTGAAACTGTGGGAAGTAGTTATCTAACTGACATGCCCCAAATATTCCATTATGACTGAGTTAGGGTCCAATCTATAACCCTAATTAGAAGGGTGTCAATACCACACCATTGGTAAGGACAATCTGTGAGTAACCCTCATATAACAGGTAACTCTAGTGAGAATGGTGGGAACCCTCACATAACAGGTTAAGCCACCTCATCTACCCTCATATAGTAGGCTATGATGTCTCAATCTATGCTGGCTACGTAGTTCTAGAATGCAAGGATTGCTTCTTAGAATTGCACCCTCATATAACAGGTGAGTTCCCATCCTTGGGTTGACTCGATGCTAATTTCTACTCCCATCTGAACAGACACTGAACATGGATTACTGAACCGAATTAACTGAGTTTCGTTAACTGACGGAATAATACTGAGATTACTGTATTACGGAGATTTCCTGAGTCACATGACTGAATGAGTTCTATGGATCATGGATTGACTGAGGATATCATGAAAACATGACACCGACTCTAGGCACATAATTATATTTTTTGGGTACAAGTACCCCTAGGACTCCATGGAAAGAAACTGACGAAGCATGACTTTTTTGAATACATAACTAACATCAACAATCCGTAATTCATTGAGTAAGATATTTCATTAAACATTCGACATGCATAAACTTGTACATGAATGGGGATTTCATATTATAATACTAGTATGACACTTTTCTTTCACATAGGTATTTAATAACACAAGGGGAGCATGCTTTGGTTATAAGATTATCAACACATCTAATAATCATGGATACATCAATCAACTTTTAATTTGAAGGGGTTTATCATGGTTATTAGGCAAATCATCACATACTAGGGTCAATCATTGGAATATGTAATTTAAAACATGAATCAAAACCACACAGCATCATGAACATGGATTTTAATTTAATTTAAATCATGAACATTCAGACATACCCAAATCTTGGATTTTAAAAGAGATTCTTGAGCTTCATGGGTGAAAGACACCTATGAATCAACACATGACATACCTTGATTATGAGTTTCTTGAAGTTTGTGGACTTGAAGAACTTGAATTTCTTAGTTTCTTAAAGAAGGATTTGAATCTTGTTCTTGGGGATTATCTTTGAGAGAAAACCTTAATTTGATGTTATGGATGAATAATGAAGTTATGAGCTATGGTTTGGTATAATTAGGGGTTAAAATGGGAGGAAAAATACCTAAATACCCTTTTATGAAAGAATTTAAATTGTTGAACAGGATTTGTGATGGCTCGTGCAACGGTCCGTCACTGGCTCGATGGTCCATCGTTCTTACCATCACACGTGGACCAAAAAAGGGACTTTCTACCTTAGTAGGGATGGCTTGGGTGACGGTCCATCGCAAGTTCGATGGTTAGTCAACCTGTCCATCGCACCTTCGCCAGAAAACTGACTTACTACCTTAGCTGTGATGGTCTAGGCGATGGTCCATCGCTAGATTGGCATCAACCTGGCCGTCGCACTTGGGCAATTCTGACAGCTTTGAGTAAAACATCCATAACTTTTTACTCTGATATCGGATTTAGAAAAAATTGGTATCGTTGGAAAGATATTTCAATTTCCCACATGATAAAAAGTGAAAATATTAAAAATTCCACATGTACAAAAATGGATTAATCTTTCAAAGTAAGTTTTTAATAGTCTTAGGATGATTTCAAGCTAGGTAGACGTATGGGGTAAAATATTCATAATTAAAGAAAAACAAGAACACCAAGAAGAAACCTTCCTAAAGTCTAATTATCAGTTGAGAAATAATAAAACCACTGAGTCAAGAACCTTGAAGAATACCCAGTAATGGGACATGTTAAACCTCAGAAATAACAACTTCGGGGGGCAAGAAAAGAAATACAGAGGAGGTCACACCTCCTAAGAAGGCACTAAAGATGAAACATCCCAACACTTCCCCACTGTATTCACCATTATCTTCAGATGATGACAATGAAAATGATTATGATGAAGAAGAAAAAAATGATGAGGATGCAGGTGAGGATGAATCGAGCTCCTATGATGTAAAAGCTGAGAGCAGGAGTGAGAGCATGCTGCCCCCATTAATATCCAACCACCCCCACCACAACCTCAAATTCCATTATCCATCAAAGTTGCTTCGATTCTTATTGTTGAATTGTAGGGGTACCTAGAGATGAATAAAATATACAATAAGGGGTTGGTAGTAAACCCAACCATGGGTAACACTAAAAGGGGAATATATTGGAGTGCAGGTTACCACTGTAGGTATGTTTTAAATGCCTGAGTTAGAGTCTCAATTTCAGAAAACCATTTTTAATGGATGACCATAGCCCCTACAAAATTCAACCTTGCATTAGTACAAGAGTTTTATGCAGCTTGAAAAGGGGAGCTGGAGAGAAAATACCTATAGGGCAACTTCTGCAAGGGTGATGAGCAGATTACTTTATTGACTATTAGAGGAGTTCAGGTGAAAATCTCCCCGAGGACTATTTAAAGAATTTTGAATGGACCTGATTTTCAATAATTGGTGAACAATGCTGAGATTTATTACCGCATGGAAGAGATGCATAAAATAATAAGGAAATAGATGGGCACTGTAGATAATATGATGTATTTCTTGTGGTTAGCTAATATTATAGACACAAATAGAGAATAAACTAGATAGATAGTTGGTAGTTCTGGAATGATCTTG
Organism: Capsicum annuum; assembly: GCF_002878395.1. Taxonomy (NCBI): domain Eukaryota; kingdom Viridiplantae; phylum Streptophyta; class Magnoliopsida; order Solanales; family Solanaceae; genus Capsicum; species Capsicum annuum. The sequence continues at coordinate 41,683,923 of NC_061118.1, read as the reverse complement.
GTACAGATTACCAAGAAAACTCTAAACTTTGTGGCAAAGGCATGGGAGACTCTTGCTCGACATAGTCTGTGTCCCATAATTGGGGAAAATATTCCTAGTCTAGTCCGTACAACTTTAGTAACTGGACTCACGGCCGAATATGATTTTAATATTGTACAGTTCATATTTAAAGAAATAAATGACCAAACCGTGGTAGGTTCGAATATGATTTTTGCATTCCCATGTATGTTGATGCAAATATACTAGGAGGTGGGGGCACAAGAACTTCCAGAAGTGGATAAGTATATTGTGTCGAAGAACACCACTAACTTAGGGTTGATTTGGGATACAACAAATCCTATGGCTAGGAAGGCAAAACAAGGAGCAGGATGCTAGCTAAGATACTACAGAACTAGGACCCGAGCACCACTACTATTGAATTCACCAATTATACTTTTGTTGATATTGGACAGTCTGAGCCCTAATATAGTTGACACCTACCGTATTTCCACTCTACCACCAACTGTAGCACTAAGTTCATCCATATCCAGGCATGCTAAAGCTAGCCATATAGTTGCTCCACAGGCAATTTTAAATGAAAAAATAAAAAGGTTGAGCACTGTGAAGAAGAAGGTGCTGTTGGTAAACACTAAAGTTAAGCCCTTGGTTGATAACAAACTTAATGATCAAAGAACAAAGATACAAAGGAGGTTGGATAGTTTTGATCTGAGGATCACTCTCCAACTAGAATGTATTCAAGCTTCTAACATAGCAGGAGTTATGTCTGAGATAGCCGAATTACAGAAATTGGTGAATGAGTTACACTATAGGACAGTTTTACCCATGATAATTATTATGGATATCTAATCAGAAGAAGAGGTTGAAATATTTAGGGTATAAAAATTGAAAAAAAAAGAAGAAATAAAAATAAGAAAAAGAAAAGAAAGAGATTGAGAACATAAGAAAAAACATTAAGAAAGCGGTGAAAGAGAGAAAACAAAGTGAGAAAAAATGGTAGAAGAGGGTCCAAGAGATGATGGTGGGGGCTTGTAGTTTGAGGCACACTAATGATGTTGATAGGCACAGTGATTCAGTTACATCGCTGAGTTATCCAACCCCAACTGATGCCATAATTTTCTAAGATGTCCTGACAGCTGCAAGGAGTACTGATGTAGAGAGTAGGGCTGGATATGAGGGTCCCCATGATGATCTGGTATTAGCTTTTACCTAGGGTACCCAATCAGGTCCTCAAACCCTATTTTACATTGCTACTCAAACCCTATTTTACATTGCTAAATGTACTAAGGACAGTATATAGGTTTTAGTTGGGGGTGGGGGTGTACCACAGTCGCCATGAGTTATGGTTGCTGTGTTTCATAACCCATTGGCCACATCCTGATAATGAACTGACATATGTGTGTGTTGTTGTATAATGCTTAAGTAAGAAGAACAATGTGCATAGGTAGTCTATTTTGTTTGAAAAATTCATACCCCTCCTAAAAATTATAGTGTTAAACTATGTGATCTGTGTGAATGTACGACTATTGAGAATTACTTATTGGCATTATAAATAGGAATTAGATAACTATGGTGTCTAGTTGCATGAACATGATAGGTAGTGACTGACAATGTAACCCTATACAAAGTAGGTGTGATTCATTCTTAGTTCCCAATGTGTATGGCTAGAAATTAGGATGGTTGGTTAGGAGATGATCATAGGTCATTTTTATTATTAATCCACTCAAGCCTAAAATGCTAAACCAAATGAGTGATGAATCCCTTGATACCAAATTTCAACCTAATAGACTGACTTTTATTTTTTACACCAATTTCACCTTCCCGCTTGACTATACTAAACTTGTTTTGGCCTTGGTCCTCCTTGGACATTGTGAACCTCAATTCAAGCAAATCGCCTAAGTTGAGGGTGGATATCATAGTGGTGCATAGTGAAAAGTAAGTACGGAGAAGGAGGTATAGATAGAAAAAATGAATAAGGGCGGGTGAGGTAAAGCTAATGAAAGAAAAGAGAAAAATAACTATCAAGAAAAAGAAAAAAAAGAAAAAAAAGAAAAATTGAATTAGAAAACAAAACCACACATGCCACAAAATAGGCATGAAATAGAATGAAAAAAAAGGAGAGATAAGGGAGGATTGAATAAGAAAGATGGTAGAAAAAATGGACCCCTAAGAAAACATAGTGCCAAGGAGGCTAATTTACTAAAAAATATCCCAAATATATCATAATCAGCCCCAATCCTACGTTACAAGCCTAAAAAAGTCCTATAGTTATCCTAACTGAATCATTTGAAAATTTAGGTAAAGAGCATAAGGGCATATATATTACAAGCCTAACAAAGTCCTATAGTCACCTCGAGTCGTATGAACTGACTATGAATCATGGTGAGAAATTCTAATGACAACAGAAGCTTGAAGCCCTGAAGATTGGAGTCACTGGAATGCCTACAACTAGAAGCATATGACTTATAAGAAAACCTTATAGTCGTAATGATCACCGACTTACTTTTCTTATTCTATTTTATTAGGAGTTCTTTATTATTTTGAGATACTATTAATACCTTAGGGTGATTCCATTATTAGGTTAAGCACTTTGACACACTTTCACATTACTTTTGATACTTTTAGAACACTTTGATCATTGGGATTTTTTTCTTGAAGTTTTGGTGTCGTATTAAATTGGAGATTTTTGATTTCAGTCTCTCATCATTGTGCAATTAATTACATGTGTTATTCATTTATTATGATAGAATTTTGCATGAACATGAGCATCTAAACATGAGCATCTAAATTACTTAACTAGGGTTGTAGGAACCCTGGTAGATTAGATACAGAAGGAAAGGGTGTGATTTATCTAGTCTACTGTAGTTGCATGTATTGCAACCTTCTATATATTAGTTGAACCCAAGATACTATAGAAGATTGCCTGTTTTTGAGAACGTCCTCATGAAGGAGTTTATGATTGGGAAAAGGAGTTCACGACAGTGATTCGAGACTATCAATCCTCATCTAATCAACTCAAAACTCAAAAAGTGAGGGTTGTACTGAGGCTATAAACAAGGGACAATAAGGAGACACCCTGAGACTCATAATGTAAGAGGTAAAATCTATCAACGCATTCATAAGGCTAATGATAGTACATAGGTTGTTAGCTTTTCATGTATAGCAAGATGTTAGGTAAATTATGCATGAGAATCTTACGTAGTAGTTAAGCCAGAGGGAACATAGTCTTTGTATTCGTCTTCTATTTTTTAAAAAATCAAGAATTAAAGTTTGGTTACTTATTACTATTGACAACAAATTACCCTATTTATTTTTCTGCGCTGCTCGTGGATTTTGTCAAGTGTGAGATACTGTTTGAAGTATTCCTTGTTAGTTCAAACCCAACAAAATTTGGGTTACTATATTTAGCATCTACCACAACATACTTCTTTGGAGATTTATTTTGGGAGACATCACCCCCAGGCATTATGTTTGACATAATAAGCATATAATGATTTAGCTCTTAAATCCGAAGGGTGTATTTGTGGGTTTGCCTACAGATAATGCAAATATGCACCTTTCAAATTTCATTGGGATCTGTTGTTCGTACTCAAATCTAGTGGTAAATTTGGAAGTGCTTAGATTAAGGTTATTCCCTTTATCTCGATAAGAATATTTATGGTTAGGGGAACTTCCAAGAGGATCTATTACTATACGTAATGAGTTAGGTAGGAAATTCTTGAACTATTTTCCCTTAATACAAGATATTGTAGCTTAAGGATGAGATTTATAATTTTAGACAGATGCAATATGAGTCTGTGTATGAGGTTTGGTTCAGGTTCAATAAGAAGCTTAGTGTGGTGCCTAACCATCAGATTTCAGGGACAAGCTTAGTGGAGATATTCTACAGAGCCTTGACCATCAGCTCAAGAGCCATGTCAGAAATCATCTCTAGAAAAGCTTTTATAAGACTACTTTGGAAGGTAGATTCAGTTATATTCGACTAGATTTCATTCACTATCCAAGGATGGTGAAATCGAGAGGCTAAGAGGGGTTCTGGAACTTATGCTATTGGTGCCTCCATTGACCACAGAGTAGTTGATAATTTAGTGACGCAAAAGTTTATGTTGCTGAGGAATGATCTTGGGTTACTGGCTAAGTAATTTGCTATAAATTCTTAGAAAGTTAATGCAGTAGAAGCATCAAGTACAACTTCCAGGGCTTATGAGTCTGAATTTAAAGAGGATGCTAGGTATCTAGATTGTCAGTTGGTGGGTTTGCAAGCCCAATGGCATGGAAAAACAGGTCAGAGCTATAATAATGAAAGACATAAAGACAATAATAAGGACATAAATTATTATTAGAGATGGAGAAATAATTACAAGGAGAAGGGATACTGGTACATTCCGCTTGGCAGACGTGATGCGAAATCAAGAATGGAAGAAATGATGACCAAGCTAGTTAAGGGGAAAGAAAAAAAGGAGGCTAGCCGTAAGGAAATTATGGATGATATTTCAATTTTGAACCGAAAGGTTGAGTCTCATACAACGACTATCAAGACATTAGACAATTAGTTAGGGTAGATATTTTCCATTCTACATCAAAGGCAGTTGGGTAACCTCTTGAGTAATACGATGCATAATCCTTCAAACAACAGTAATTGTCTAGATATCACCACTAACTGTGGCATCAATGATCCCTCTGTACCTAATATTGAGGAGGTGAGGATTGATAATACTGAGAGAAATTAGATACTTAAGGTAGAGTCAGAAAAGTTAACAAGGGGTGATTATGATTTTGAGTATGATAGTGGTGAGGAGTTGGTTCTAGAGGCTAATGATCATATGCACCTTTATGGTGAGACCATTTCCTTACCATTAGTAGGCAAGAAGGAGGGCCCTAGAGCAGTGACCATTCCATGTTATATTGGGACTTTTAATGTCAAATAGGCTTTATGTGGCTTGGGATCAGGAGTAAATATGATGCCACTAGTTGTGTACAAGCTGTTAAAGATGGTGGAACACAAATCTACATCCATAAAGTTGTTAATGGCTAAGTCATCTTTGAAAAACTAGTAGGTATTTTTTATGATGTAGAAGTAAGGTTGCCTCCTATATGTATCCCGTTGATTTTATCGTTCTTAATTGTGAGGTGGATTTTCAAGACCCTATTATATTGGGTAGACCCTTTCTATCCACTCCTAGGGTGTTGATTGATATAGACATAGAGAATATTACCTTCAAGCTAAATGATGAGCAAGTAATATTTGATGTATGTATGATAGTGCAGCAACCTGATGCTATAGAAGTGGTGTATGTGATACATACTATTGATGAGGATGTTGTTGTAGAGGCTAGTGTACCACATGTACCAGGTCTTGAGGAAAGAATAGAGGCAATTTCCACTTAGCTATCAATTATTGAGATTGAGGTGGCGACATTATATGAGTAGATCCGGCCATGGGTCTAGACTACACTAGAGATAGATGAAGCTATACTGTAGTCTATGCACCGGGTTGCAATGTCAGAGCTACGAGCTAAGTTGCAATCATGGATATATATTTTTGATGATTCAGTATCAACCTAATTCAGTAGGATTGAGATGTTGGATCTAAGAGAAGTTAGGGAAGTGGTGGACCTACTTAGAGCAGAGGTAGGTTCACTCTCTCACTAAGAGACACACATCAGCCATCCCTCTAGTTATACCCTCAATTGTTCAGTTATCATCTCTATATGGTCCTTAACACTTTAATTTATTCATTAAGAATGATGTGGTAGTCCCTATAGTTTGGACCAAGAAAGGCTGAGAGGGGGACATTCAAAATTCGGGCATCCATATGAGCAAACCTAAAAAGGGACACCGATGATTTGATGGAGAATAATATTGTTGATAGGCAGGCATGCCAAGCTATCTGTGGGTGGATATTCTTATAGTGAACCTCTATCACCAAAGGATAAATTCCTATCTAGGGATGCTCATGACACAGATACTTAATGCATCCCAGGTATATCCTCATTCCCTTTGTTTTATATTATTTTTGTGCATTGAGAATAGTGCCTAGTCTTTTAGTTGGGGGTGAGGTACAATATATCCACCACAGGTTTTCTTTGCAGTACTTCTTTTCCTATCTGACATGATTTAGTTGTAGAACCACATGTCTAGGGTAAAATTTTTGTCAAGTGGTGTTTTGTTTCATATTGGGTTGTGTTTTTATGTAATTAGGAGATCATAAGTATTTAGGGCAGGTTTCATGTTTTTGTGAAAAATGATACCCCTAAAAAATTTTAGAACTGTATGAATATATATATGTGTGAACATTCTGGATCTTGTTATGGCATTAGGATTAGGAACATGATGATCACTTGCTAATAATTAGATGAACCAAATAAGTTGTAGCTTGTAATATTCACTTTATGCTATGTACGTGTTAGATATGACTTAGTTATTTTTGTGTGTTAAATCCAGAACTTGCCCGGTTTGTCTTGCCTAGGTTGTAGGATAGTTGTTTAGGAAAGGATCATAGGCTGTTTTTGATGTTACTCCACTTTTAGCCAAAATAACCTTCCATGTTTAAATTGTATCCCTTTATCCCTATGTTTGAGCCTGGCCTATTTTTTTTCTTCCACTTTTCACCTTCTCATTTTTGTTGTAATAACCTATTTTGGCACATTCCTACTTGGACATTGTACACCTCGACTCATAAGAATCACGTAAGTTTAGGGTGGTGATCATAGGGGTATGATGTAAAGTGCATATGTAGAAAGGTAAAATGAAAAAAATATAAGTAGGGTTGGGTGTGGTAGAAAAAGAAAGAAAAAGTAAAAAAAAAAAGAAAATGAAAAATCATGAAGAAGTGAAAAAAAGAATAAAAGACCACACCCAACCTGAATGTGCAATAAAGAATAAAAAGGGAGAAATAAGGGTAGAATAAAAAGGAAAATTGGTTAAGTGGACCCCAAAAAAATTTGTAGGGAAAAGGAGGCTTAGTCACTTGATATATACATGTGTACCATACGAGCCCCCTCAATCATAAATTACAAGACAAATAAAGTCCTATAGTGATCCTAATTTGACTGTCTTAAAACTAAACTAAAGAAAATAAGGGAAAGCCTATAGTATTTAGTGCACATTGATTGGAACTTCTCCTTTACGTATGAATGTCTCTTGGTTGTTCCTGCATTGACATGCATTATTTCATATTAGTGAGTGGGACTTCTTTGTTGTGGGGGAACATTATTCATATTGCTAGGTGCTTACTTGTTTTTGGTAGCATAACTTGTACATATATGCATGATTGTCTGTTGCTAATGTAACACCATACCTTGATCACATTATGTCACAATGTTGTGCTTCATGTTTATACACAGTTGGACTTGAAAAGTTGAAATAGTAGAGGGTACTGTGATTTGAACTTGAAGTGTTGATTGACTGCCTTGGTTAGCTTAGATTCTCCTAGTACTCATGTTTTGTTTTGTTTTATTTTGTTGTGTTTCCAAAGGACATGCAAACATTCTAATCTGATGGTGTTGATGTGCTATAGAAATAATGATCTTTTGACACTTAAAACAAAAAAAATATGCAAGTTTCTTAGGTTGTTTTGTTAGATATGATGTGTTTTGGGTATGTTTTGTAGGAACCAAGGTATTGGATGCTAAGTTCAACAAAAAGATGAAAAATGGAGTTTTAACTACTTACTTGATCATTTTTTGACATTTGTAACACTTACAAGATGTACGTGACCAAAGCATGTCCTAAAACTTGAAGTTTGGTAGCTTGGTTGGACGATATGAAGGCCTAGCACTTGTAGACTGTATGTGACTAGGATAAGTACCAGAATTGAAGATCCAAAGATTGAAAGATCTAAAGAAGAACTTCTGGCACTTACCTATGTCTACATGCGGACAACATGTGGGTAAGGTAAGTACTAGAAGTCCAAAATCCTGAGAATGAATGGTGCAAGAAATTTTTATGGAACTTACCGGGCTCTACATACGGGCAGCATATGGTATAAACACCGACTGGCAAACCACATGTGAACATAGGTAAGTGTCCACTGGCCCTTTTGGTCTTTTTTTTCTCGGGGTTTGAGTTTTCGGGTTTTCTTATGTAATATATATACCTTTTATGTGTTTTTAGTAGTAGTTACACACTATTGATACTTTCAAACATATTTTGATTCTGAGATCTGATTTTGATTGTGGAATTATCTTGTATTGATTTTGGTGGATTAATTCAGTTGATGTTTTGGATTTTCAGTTGTGATTATTGTGATTACATCTTATTCCTTTAATTATGAACGTTTTCGATTACTTCAAAAGAATGAGCAGCTAACAACCCTTATTTAGGATTGTGGAAACCCTGTGGGATTAACGAAGTAGGGGAAATGATTTGATTGTTCTGAATTGATACCCATGCATGTATAGTATTATCTTAACTCTAATAGCTATCTTAGTAGTTGAAAACGTTAAGATCCCGTCTAGGTCATTGCTACTTACCTCAAAAGAGGAGTAATGACCAAAAAAAGATAATTAGAACAATAATTTAAAGTTTAACTGTCGATCCTCGCTACTAGGTATTATCAATGTAAGATGGTTAGCTGTCATCTAATAACTAGAGACTCAAAAGGTAATAGTTAACTTGGAACTACGATAAGGGTTAGTAGAGTGACATCCCGAGACTCACAAGGTAAAGGGTGAAATCAGTCAGCTATTCCAAAAGTCGGTTGGTGGTACATAACTTATCAGATTCTGCATGCAAGGTATCAGGTTGGTTTAATAAAGCACGATAAGCCTACGAAGTTGAGAAGCCAGGGAACACAATCCTATTGTTCATCGACGACTGACTACAACTAATGTTTATATTAGCTATTTGTTTGATATTGACAATACAATCTCCTCATTTACTTTTCAAGTTTTGCCCATTGAATTACAACAGTTGAGAGCCGGAATTCCACATATTCCCTTTGGATTTAGCCCCAACCTTTGTTGGGTTGCTATATTTTACAACGACCGTATAATCTTAAGATTGAAGGTGTATTTTAGGAGTTATCAACCATAAGGGATAATAGGTAGACTCATCCTTAGGTTTGGAAGGTATTACATACAACTAACAACACCCGCTATTGGGCTGGGCTCCTAATCAATCTCCTGCCCTACCTGCTTGAGAACCTCCACGAGTACCCTGGGGACCACCCCTTTAACCATGCATACCACCTCTAGCTATGGGCGGAAATACCCAAATTGGTGGAACAATATGAACTGAAGGAACTATCACTCCACTACTGGGGCACTCTTTCTAGAAATTACCAAAAGACTTACAATAATAACATGCCCCAGACTCTATACCAAAACAAAAAGATTCAGTTGACCCAGAATAACCACCAAGACTAGAATAACCAGAAGACAAACCTCTCAAATACTAACCAATACCCTGGCGATGATGATCACAAAAACTAGACTAGCCTTTATCGATGGTCTAAATTTGACACGACCCAAACCAGGGCCTAGTCGTGTTGGGAATCTCAAATCCAACCCAGAACGGAGACCATCCCCTTTACCCCAACCGAACCTCCCCAACCTCTCGGTTGGAAGAATTTAAATCATATAACAATATAAAACATAAATAATTTAAAGACAGTAAGGCAATTCTATAATCATAACCAAATAACCATAACCAAATGTCCAAATAATACCAATACCAAGGATAACACAAATACTGTCACCATCCATGCCTATAGTAGTCCGAAAAAGACTCTAACCCGAATCAAAGAATATTTGATCGGGACATGCCACAGACCATAGGCAAAACCAAAACCAAAACCAAAAAGAAGGAAATAAAAAAAATTAAAAAGAAGTCCATAGCATGAAATGAAGTCTTCTGAAGTATGGAAGCTCACTACTTCAATCTGACTCAAAGCTTTCCCCGAATCCAAGTCACTAAGCAGAAGGAATGGTAGTATGGCCGGTTCCTGCATCACATGGGCATACAACACACGAAGATGTTTGGCGGAGTTATCGCTAGCATGTAACTCAGGGATAAAGATAAAATAATGCCATCAAGAAAACAAAATTAAATAACCATATGTAATCACATGTAATACATATAATTATACATATATATATATATATATCGTGTCAAGATAGGGAAAATGTTTTAGCATGAATTTAAATCCATAATTTGGGTTGTGTAGCTTGGACATCCTAAAACCACCAACGACTATATGGGTTTAGCTTTCCATGATGAAAAGGCCCTAATACGTGGTAGCCGCACGACCGGAGAAAACAAACCTGAGATGACTAATATATCTCCCAAAATATAGTGTGATGTCATGCACACCATCACCAAGACCAACCTCATATCTGCAAACATGAGTTTCGAGTGTCGATCCCCCGGGACCCCCACCTTCCATGGGTTTATTACTCAACCCCCTTTAAGTCCATATGAAATTAGTTATGAATTCCCAACCATTTACCAAGAAGTATTTTAATTAGGCATTAACCAGTGGTATCGTCATTCCAAAATAAAAGGGTTTCAAGTCGATTACGTTATTCCATATAAACCATTAAATCAAATTAGACTCAATCATTTTAGATTAACCAAAACCATCTATAATCAAACTATGGCCACCAAGTCCTTTCCAAATACATATAAAACCAACCAAAACCAATTTATGTTTGTTTAACTATTTATGCAATGCAAGATTTTCAAGAATAGTTAAAGTATGTGACAAAATAATCCTCATTGATAATTTCACAAACAGGTTGAGGGCATACCATTAAAAAAACCAAAATCATCAAATTGAGGGCTCAACCATGACCAGTCAATGTAAATGACCATTCTCATGCACCTGCATGTGCAAAACCTTAACAAAAACCAAAGAAAACCATAATTAAACCAAGAAAAACAAACTCCATCCATGAACAACCAAAACCCCCAACCTTTATTTTAAAACAATAACAAAACCATGAAAATCATACATTAAAACATATTCATTTAGTAAAAAAAAATGTGGGAAGATTCACGTGTCTGAATTACAAAGATTCATGGAGAGAAATTGATCCATAAGACCTTAGATGACCACTTTGGAGAAACCCTAACCAATTTTGCTTGAGAGGATTTATAGAGAACAAAGAGGATGTTTATTCTGTATAGTATGGTAAATGACCAAAAAGTGTTATAGGGATGTGCGTTCTAAGGGTTTTGGGTGGAAAATGTCTAAAGTACCCTTAGCCTAAAACTATAAAAAAGACCGCAGGTGGTTACGAGTTAATCCCTTGACTTGTGACCACAATATATGACTCATACCATTGAGTCATCACCAAGGTAGTGATTAGGACACCCATACACGTCCGACCAAATGACTCCATGACCCCACTCATGACCTAAGCATATGACTCATATGGTTTTAGTCGTATCTAAGACAGACCCCAAGGAATTGGACACTGGGAGACATAAGACTGATCCTTTCCAGTCGTAACCTATCCTTACGGCTCTTAGTAAGACACTCGTACTCAGAGCCAAGTCAAGTCACTAAGTTTCTGATTTGAAGAAGATTCGACCAAATGACACATCACCACACCTAATTACCTTTACCACCAAGTCATAACCATAACACAGCCCCAACCACCTACTGACTAGGGTCACCTGACTCGTACCCACACTATACGACATGTATGATGAGTCATTACTAGGACAGTGAGCTCAACACTCAAGAAAATTCCAATGGATATAACCTAGGGTATTTCAATCCTCCCCCACTTAGATCAGTGATCCTTGAATGATGGGACAAGACAGTGACTAGCACGATTAAACCCCCAAAAATCTCTATGCTTACCACTAAGATAGAAAACAAATTACCAAGGAATTAACAATCTACTCTTAGCTCTAAGATAGGAATCAAAGATGTTAAGATCAACACATAACTTAAGTACGATTTTTGGGATCAGGAAATCAGAATGGATACTTGGACTTTATGTCTTCTTCATCTTCCCATGTAGCCTCTTCAACCTTGTGGTTCCTCCATAGAACTTTCCCTGAAGGTACGTCCTTGGTTTGCAACCAACGAACTTGGTGATCCAAGATTTCAATGGGGACCTCCTCATAAGACAGAGAATTCAAAATTTCAATATCCTTGATAGGCACAATTTGTAATGGATCACCCACACACTTCCTTAACATAGAAACATAGAACACCGGGTGAATGGAGCTCAAACTAGAAGGAAATTCAAACTCATACGCAACATTGCCAACCCTTCTCAAAATTAAGTATGGACCAACTTACCAGGGACTAAGCTTCCCCTTCTTCCCAAACCACAACACTCCTTTTATTGGACAAACCTTCAAGAACACCCTATCTCTAACCACAAACTATAACTCCTTACTCCACACATTTGCATAGGATATTTGGCGGTTTTTAGTGACTTTAAGACTATCTGAAATCACCTTCACATTTTCCATAGCTTGGTGAACAAATTTTAGGCCAAACATCTTTGGCTTACCAACCTCAAACCACCCAATAAGAGACCTACACTTCCTGCCATACAATGTCTCAATCGTAACCATCCTAATGCTACAGTGTTAGCTGTTATTATATGCAAATTCTCTAAGAGGAAAATTCTTAACCCAACTACCACCATAGTCAATCACGCCAGCTCGAAGTATATCATCCAATGTATGAATTGTTCTTTTTTCTTGACCATCTTACTACAGGTGGAAAGCAGTATGAAAACTCACCTTGGTATCCAAACCTTTCTAAAATGACCAGCAAAAGTGAGATGAAAATGGCATACCACTATCTATGATGATAGAAATAGAAACATAATATAACTTTACAATCTCAAAGAGGTGCAACCTTGCATTATCCTCTATTGAAAAGTTCGTCCTCACTGGTAAAAAGTGACCAGACTATGTCATCCTACCCATGATAATGTAAATCGAATCGAACTAATTCCGAGATTGAGGAAGAATGGTAAAGAAATCTATGTTGATCACTTCCAACTTCCACACAGTCAACTTAATTTCTTGATACAATCCTTCAGGACTCAAGTGCTGAACTTTCACTTATTGATGACACACTATGCACTTACCCCTAAAACTAGCCACATCCCGCTCATATTATTCAACCAATACATTACCTTAAGGTCATGATATATTTTTGTCGAACCAAGATGAATAGCATTGTGTGACTTATGCACCTCGGCCAAGATCCTCTCTCAAAATTCATTCGCATCTAGAATGCACAGTCTCCCTTAGTACCGCAAGGTACCATACCCACTAACCTCAAAATCCATTACTTTCTGCCCACCTTCATCACCCTTGATCCTTATTAAAAGAGGATCTCGCACCCAGGGATGACTTTTTCTCTTCCTGAACAAACACACCACCATCCTTAGTGTCCAAAAGAAGAACTCCAAGGTTTGCCAAATGATGAACATCTTTAACTAATTCTCGCTTTTTGTCATCCACATGAGCTAGAATCCCCATGGATATCCTGTTAAGAGTATCAACAACCACGTTAGCTTTACCTATATGATAATGAAGACTCATGTCATAATCCTGGAGTAGTTCAATCCATCTCATTTGCCTAAGGTTCAGCTTTTTCTCAGTAAATACATACTGCAGGCTCTTATAATCAGAAAATATATCCATATGCACGCCATACAAATAGTGACACCAGAATTTCAATGCGAATACCACAGCCGGCAATTCCTAGTCATGAGTCAGATAATTTTTCTTTTGCATCTTCATCTGTTGAGAGTCATAAGAAATAACTTTTCCATGCTGTATCAGAATGTATCCAAGCCCAACACATGATACATCACAATAGACTACAAACCCATGCATGCCTTTGGGTAAAGTCAAGATCAAAGCCAAAGCTAGCTTATTCTTTAGCTTCTCAAAGATACCCTTACAAGTATTAGACCATGAGAACTTTACCTTTTTCTGAGTTAACTTAATCAATGGGGTAGCTATAGAGAGAAATTTTCTGCAAACTTCCTGTAGTAACTAGTTAATCCCAAGAAGCTCCAATTAGCGATTGGAGTCGAGGGTCTAGGCAAACTTTTAAACACCATAAATTTCTGCGTATCCACCATGATCCCCTCACTAGAAATGACATGAACCAAATTTAGCATACAAATTCTGCTCTTTCAGGGTTTGCAACACAACGTAGAGGTGATCTGCATGATCCACCTTACTCTTAGAGTACACTAGAATATCATATATGATCAAAATAATGAACAAATCCAGAAATTTATGAAAGACCCTATTCATCAAATCCATAATATTAAAATTCCTATACAGGGTACGGTTGGCATTCTTAGCAATATCCACCTCCTTAATATTTAACTGATGTTACACGAATTGAAGATCAATCTTGGAGAAAAACTTATCACCCTGAAGATGGTCTAACAAATCATCTATCCTTGAAAGAGGGTACTTATTCTTTACCATTACCTTATTCAATTGTCAGTTCTCAGTACACATCCGAAGTAAACCATCCTTCTTAAGAAAAAACAATATCGGTGAACTCCATAGGGACACACTAAAATAGATGAAAACCTTGTCTAATAGATCTTTTAGTTGCTCCATGAACCCCTTTAACTTTGCTGTAGCCATTTTATTTAGGGGAATAAAAATAGGACGAGTGTGCAGAATAAGATCTATCCAAAAATCAATCTCCCTATTTGGAGGGACACTAGGAAGGTCATCAGGGAAGACCTTAGGAAATTTATTCACTATCGGGACGAAATGTAAAAAAAGACCCTCTATGTTAGAATCTATAACCCGGACTAGATGATCAAGACACCCTTTCAAAATTAATCTCCAAGCTCTATGATATGATTTGAACCTCCCCTTAGGAGCTAGTGAACCACCCTCCCACTCAACGACCGACTCATTTGGGAATTTAAAGATCACCTTATGGGTCTGATAGTCTAGAGAAGCATAGAACGACTGCAACCAATACATCCCCAGTATGACTTCAAAATCAATAATGTCTAATTCAAATCGATCTACCAAAGTATTCTGACAACCCACAGAAACCACACAACCCTTATAGAATCTTTTAGCCACCACAAAGTCACCCATCGAGTTAGAATAGAAAAAAATATGAAATACCCTCGAGACTAAAATCAAAATGCCCAGCCAAAAATAGGGTCACACAAGAAAGAATGGACCCAGATCAATTAAAAAGTACCCATCATGGGAAAAGAGGTTCAACATATCTGTAACAAAATCAGTCAATAGCTCAGACTCCTGATGGGTAGTGAGAGCATAAAGTTAATTCTAACTATTGCTAGAGCCAGATAGTGTACCCTTTTGTGTCGGAGGAGAAGAAGAGGCAACTAAAACTTTCTTTTCCCCAGAAACAACCTTACCAACATGATAGTTTATAATCATGTGTCCTAGCTTACAATATTGGAAGCACTTAAACTTTTCTTCATCACAGTAACCCCAATGAAATCTACCATAAAATCTATAGGGATGATGTTATGGAGATGATTGAGCCTTACTTTCTTGAGATTGGGTACCCTGTGCCCTATAAGTTTCACTACTCTGAAAATGCCTTTCACTAGATGGCTTTGGGTAGGGAGCACTAGCCATCGAGTAAGACCCAAAATTGCCTCACTTCTTCTTAGATCAATTTTTACCATACCTGACACTCTGCTGTTGGCTACTACCCTGCTTAAAAACCCTTAACTTCTTGCTCTGCCTTTCCCTAATCTCATCATGCTTCTTATTTTTTTCCTCAACCTGCTGCATGTACACCACCAACATGGATATGTCCAGGGCCTTTTCCAATAAGGCTGCCTTACTCTCCCAAATTAATTGTTGAGATAACTCGGAAGCAAACTTTCTCATTCTAGCCCTCATGCTAGAAACCAACTCCGGAGCATACTGAGATAGCTAGTGAAACTTCAAGCCATATTCCTTGACTGACATCTTACCGTGCTTGAGGTTAACAAACTCTTCCGCCTTCGCCTTCTTGAACTCCTGAATAAAGAAGCGGTCCTGAAAAGCACTAAATAAATCATACCATAGGGCTAACTCAGCACTTTCACCCTTAGACTTATCCTATTCCTCATACATTTGACATAACCTAAAATCGAGCCATGTCGTATGGACACCTCAAACCCACATCAACCAGAGGTTGCCCTGATAACCCAACCTGACCATCACATCAATCAGAAGGAGAGGGTAAATCCCGACCATATAATAAGCTAGCAAAAACAATACTAGTAGTCATAACTTAATAATGTCTAACCATTTCATAAAATCAACGCACTAGCCAATATAACCAAGTCCACAGTTATCCACAATACCTCTATATAAATTGATATTTAGAAATGTATATCGGGACAAGCCCCCGACAATAGCTAAACCAAGTCAAAATAAGACTAAGTCTAAATATAGGAGACAAAGAAAGAATGTCTTCCAAAGTAAGGAAGATCACCACTCTAAAGTCAGTGTACGAACCACTTCAATCACCTAATTACTGCACAGGAAGAGAAGATGATACTCTAGCCCTTATGTCGCATGGGGACATAGCATTCAGATATGGTTAGCGGTTGGAGCACTAGCATGCAAATCAAGGATAAGGATTCAATAACATCATCATTCAATAAGAAGTCAATATATCATATTCTATCACATTCAAACACTTCTATATACATATAGCTAAACGATATGGAAAATGAATGAAAAAGTCTTATCGACACTCTAAAAGCACACATTCATCATACATGCAGTGGAAAACTTTGACCCCCCGCACTTATAAGTTCAGACATTCTCAATAGATAGAGGACTTTAACCATATTAACATTATCATTAGACACGGGACTCTAACCATGCTCACACATTCATTAGTCAAGGACCTTAACCACATACACACTAATTCAAATAAGGTACTCTAGCCACACACTTATCTAGGCAGGGGACTCCAACCTCATGACCATTTATTAGACAAGGGACAAAAACCTCATTCAACACTTGGACTATAAGCACAAGTCATTCCAATTAGTGATGTACTTTAACCTTAAGAGATCTCAGTAAGCAAGAGGCTTTAAAATCAAGCAATTTTTTTGGGCAAGGGAATTTAACCTCAAGTCATCTCATTACGCAAATGACTCCAACCGAAAGCCATCACAACTATCATTAGTTGACATTGGGACTTTAACCCTTTACCCATGCATCAATATTCATACCATAGAACACTTAAGGACTTTAACCATTTAGCCTATTAAACAATACACATGACCCCATGGTCCTTATGGGAGCCTTTATTGCACAACCATTTCAATAGGCTAATGCCTTTATTTAATTCATCATACAATTCAATTTATGGTGATCAGTACCCTCACCAAATATTCACATTTCCATAACAATCTTATACCATATTCTCACCACACTTCAATTCAACACACAATTCAAGATCATCTTCATATTGAGGGACTTCAACCCCTAATTAGTCATCATGTCGACAAGGTCATCATTATACAATACATGGCTCATCATACCTTTAAAACATCATTTATCAATCATCCATACTTATTGGGCCATTGCCATATTCAAAACATCACAACATGTTACTATACAATTCACTTAGACATTTCACAAACACCTTATGTGTATACCTTTATCAAGGCTATTTTCATGGTAGAAATAATCAATATTAGGGTTACTCAAGACCCTTATGTTAAACCACATAAAAAACCACCTACACATGAAAATCATCATCAATAATATGTATAAACATAAGACTAAGTAAAAATCAACTTTATTCATCATTAGGCAACAAAACCCTTTTCATTTGATTTAAAAATCACCATGTACACTGACTAATCCATGTGTAAAATACATGGGTTTAGAGTTATTTAACAAAGGGAAGAGTTACATGCATTAGAAAATTTGATTCTCCAAGAGTCTTTAACTTCACTTTGCCGATTGGTAATTACCCTAGAAACCCTATCCTTTAATTCTTCAAAGATGAGTATGGGAGAGTGTTTAGGGTGTTTGATCTATCAAAATAGATGTTTAGGAGGCCATAAGAGCTTAAATAGTGAGGGAACTTATGGTTTTAGGAATAGGAAATAACTACAAAAACGTTAGTTAAAAGATGGAGAATGGACTCTTCTAAGGGTACGATTTACTAAAGAAACCATACCCTAGGGTACAAGTGGTACCATAACTAGTACCCTAGGATTTTCCTAGGTCACCTACACTATTAAGGGTACAACCACACATCCTTGAGTCATTTCAAAATGGTATGACTCAACCCCTAATTCGTATGCTTGAACATTATAAAAAACACTCCACTCAAAGTTCAAGTCCAAACTCTATATGACTCACTTGGTAAGACTCGTACCCATTGGCACGATTGAGGAAGGGGTCACTCGTACCTAGGGAAGTGAGTAACCCTCACCACACTACCTAGGATACGATATGTAAGGGGAAGAAGGATATGAATCATATCCAAGGGGTAAGACTCATTCCCCTAATCTTACCCAACTCAGAGACACCTATGAAGAAGTTCTTCTCATGGTTCAAAACCTAGGTATTTTAATTATCCCCCACTTTGATATTCGTCCATGAATGATGGGTAAGGATAGTACAACATAAGTTAACACATTATCACACATACAAAACTACCTTCAAACAAGTTAGGAAAAAGAACACAACAAAGATACAAGATAACACATATCATGATCATCATCAAACAACCATTTAATTTCATTGATCTTAGGACTCAACCCCATCAATTATCAAAGACACTTGTTCATTTCAAAGATTAGGGACTTAAATCCCTTACTAATCAACACTTACTTATTTCACAAGTCAAGGACTTCAACCAATCAACTTATCAAGGATACTCGCTCAATTCAATGGTGGTAGTATGTATGACCACTTTCCTTTTATTTGGAAACAAAACCCTTTTCATTATTAGGGGACTTATGGTTTTAGGAATAGGAAATGGACACATAGATTTAAAAATCAACTTTATTCATCATTAGGCAACAAAACCCTTTTCATTTGATTTAAAAATAACCATGTACACTGACTAATCCATGTGTAAAATACATGGGTTTAGAGTTATTTAACAAAGGGAAGAGTTACATGCATTAGAAAATTTGATTCACCAAGAGTCTTTAACTTTACTTTGCCGATTGGTAATTACCCTAGAAACCCTATCCTTTAATTCTTCAAAGATGAGTATGGGAGAGTGTTTAGGGTGTTTGATCTATCAAAATAGATGTTTAGGAGGCCATAAGAGCTTATATAGTGAGGGGACTTATGGTTTTAGGAATAGGAAATAGACCGATTGACCGATTGAAACAAGGACACACATGATTTCAAGGCATTAGGGACTTGAACCCATGGTCTTGCAAGATATAAGTCAATTCAAAAATTAGTGACTTCAACCCATTGTCTATCAAAGACATAAATCAAGGTAAGGAGATTGACACAAATATCTATCACATATTTCTAAAATGGGAAACAAATGCAGATACTCAAACTTTATGTCCTCTTCCACTTGCCATGTAGGTTACTCAGACTTTTGGTTTCTCCATAGAACCTTTAACGAAGCCACCTTTTACATTTGCAACCAATGAACTTGCCGATCCATGATCTTCACCAGGATCTCCTTATATTACAAAGAGTCCAAGATATCAACATGTCTTAAGGGAACAAACAACAAAGGATCACCTAAATATTTCCTCGACATAGACATGGAAAAATGGGTGAATGGAGTTCATACTAGAAGGCAACTCCAATTCATAGGCAAATGGACCCTCTTCAAAATCAAGTTGGGACCAACATACTGGGGACTAAGCTTCCCCTTTTTACCAAACTATATCACTCCTTTCATGGGAGAGATTTTCAAGAATAACCGATCTCCAACACTAAACTCTTAAGTCCCCATGGCTCACATTCGCATAGGACTTTTGGAAACTTTAAGAGGTTTTTAATCTATCATGAATCATCTTCACCTTCTCTAAGGTTTAGTGTACTAAATTGGGGCCAAGTAACCTACCATCACCAACTTCGTACCACCCAATATGAGATCAACATCTCCTACCATACAAGGCCTCAAAAAGGGCCATGAAAATACTAGAGTGATAACTAGTATTATAGGCGAACTCAATAAAAGAAAAGTGGTCATACATACTACCACCATAATCAAACACACAAGCCTGCAACATATCTTCTAATTTTTGGATAGTTCTCTCTGCTTAACCATCCATTTACGGAGGAAAAGCGATGCTAAGTCACGCTCTAGTACCCAAACCCTTTTGGAATGACTTCTCAAATTAAGATGAGAACAGAAGAACATGATCCAAATGATCTAAACTAGAGCATCATGCAACTTCACGATCTTCGCATGATACAACTTAGCATAATCTTTTGCAGAGTAATTTGTCCTCACGGGCAAAAAGTGAGCAGACTTGGTTATTCTATCAATAGTGAAAAAAATAGAATCACATTGATAACGAGATATAGGAAGACCGGTAACAAAGTCCATTTTAATTGCATCCCACTTCCATTCGGGCAACACAATCTCTTGATACAAGCCACCGGACTTCATGTGCTCAACCTTCACTTGTTTGTACAACATAAACTTGGCCACATAAATAGCCACATCTCATTTTATATTATTACACCAACCAAACTCTCTAAGGTCATGATAAATCTTGGTAGAACCAGGATGTATAGCATATCAAGACTAATGAGCCTCAGCCATAACTCTTTCCCTCAATCCATTGATTTTGGGAACACATAACCTACCTTGGTACCTCAAGATACCATCACCACCAATCACAAAGTCCGCAACTTTGTCCTAGCCCACATTACTCTTTATCTTCATCAAGTTAGGGTCCAATACTTGATTTTCCTTTTTCTCAACAATAAGAGGCAACTGAGATATCAAATGCACAAATACACAACCATCCTCAGTGTTCGAAAGTCGAACTTCAAGACTAGCAAAACGATGGATGTCCTTAACTAATTCCAACTTATCCTCATCCACATAGGCCAAACTTCCTATGGACAACCTATTAAGAGCATCAACGACTACATTTGCCTTACTATGGAAGTAATGAAGACTCATATCAAATTCTTTCAGCAACTCAAGCCACTTCCTTTTCTTAAGGTTCAACTTCTTTTAAGTAAACACATTGAAATTTTTTTTGATCAGTAAAGATATCAACATGAAAACCATTGAGATAATGTTGCCAAATCTTTAACACAAAAACCATGGCTAATAACACTAAGTCATGAGTAGGGTAGTTCTTCTTATGAAATTTCAATTGCCTAGAAGCATAGGCCACCACCGACCATGTTGCATCAACAAAGAACCAAGACCAATACAAGAAGCATCACAATATACCACATAACCATCATTACCTTCGGGCAAGGTCGAATAGAGATGAAGTCAATTTATCTTTCAACTTCTCAAAACTACCCTCACACATATAAGACCACAAAAACTTGACCTTATTATTGGTAAACTTGGTCAATGGGGCATATATAGTTGAAAAATTCCCTACAAATCTTCTATACTTATTGGTTAGACCCACGAAGCTTCAAGTATCTGTGGGAGTCGTAGGTTTAGGCCACCTTTTAACTGGTGCAACCTTTTGGGGGTATACCATGATCCCCTCAATAGAGATAACATGACCAAGAAAAGCTACGACTTTTAAACAAACTAACACTTGGAGAAATTGGCATACAAATGATGATCCTTTAGAGTTTGCAACATGGCAAAGAGATAATCGACATGATTCACCTCACTCTTATAGTACACTAAGATGTCATCAATGTATACAATGATAAACATGTCCAAGAACGGACGAAAGAGCCTATTCATCAAGTCCATAAATGCCGCCGGGGCATTGGTCAACCCAAAAAACATGACAAAAAACTAATAGTGACCATACCAGGTTCTAAAGGTATTCTTATGGATATCCGCATCCCAAATTTTTTCTTTGATGATAACCTAACCTAAGATGAATCTTGGAGAAACACTTAGCACCCTGAAGTTCACAAACAAATTATTTATCCTAGGAAGAGGATACTTATTCTTAAGGATCACTTTATTCAACTGAGGATAGTCAATGCATATACAAAAGGAACTATCCTTCTTGCACACAAATAACATAGGAGCATCCTAGGAAGATATACTAGGATGGATAAAACCTTTATCTTTGAGGTCCTTCAATTTCTCCCTAAGATCTTATAGCTCTGCTGAAGCCATTTGATAAAGAGGGATGGAAATATGATGGGTGTATGGAACAAGATCAATCCAAAAATCAATTTTCTAATTAAGAGAAACACCGGGAAGATCATTAGGAAAAACCTTGGGAAACTCATTAACTACGGGAATAGATTCTAGAGAAGGCTCTTCTAAGTTAAAATCTTTAAATCAGACCAAATGATACAAACACCCCTTTGAAATCAACTTTTAAGCTTTAAGATAAGAAATGAATCTTCCCTTAGGAGATAATGAACCACCTTCCAAAACAATGACCGGCTCATTAGAGTATTTAAACATGACACTACGGGTCTGACATTCTAAGGAAGCATAGCACGAATGCAACCAATCCATCCCGAGAATGACATCAAAATTGTCCATGTCCAACTCTATTAAATCTACAAGAGTATCTCTACGACCAACAGATATCACACACCCCTTATATATTTTTTTTAACAACCACAGAGGCTCCTATCAAGGTAGAAATATAAAAAGGAATCGACAGACTCTCGGGACCACAATCAAGATGCACAACCACAAATGGGGTCACATAAAAAAGAGTAGACCCAGGATCTACAAAATAATGCACATAAGGGGAGAAAAGTCTGAACATACCCATGACAACATCGGGAGATGCCTCAAAATCCTGGCTAGTAGAAAATGCATACAAGCAGTTTTGGCTAGCGCCGTTACTATAAATAGAAGAAAAATTAGACATATCAACCTTTGGTATAGGAGTAGATAAAGTAGAAATAGGAGCCCTATTGGCCGAAGAAGCTACTAGAGAGGGGAACTCAAGCTGCATGTACCTAATCTGACAATAATAAAAACATCAATTTCTCTTCTTCTCCCACTGGCCACGATGACCCTGACCATAAAATCTACAAAGAGGGCAGGGTGGAGCCACTGAGAACCACTAGCTTGGAATTAGGTACCCTCTTCCCAGAACCTACCACTAAACTGAGATCGACAATTAACCGATGACTTTGGGTAAGAAGAGCGAACACTAGCCAAGGAGAAAGAACTAAAACTCCCCCAAGAACTTAAACTCTCCACTTCTTCAGTTTCAAATTACCCACATCTCTACTACGTAGCTCAAAAGGCCTAAATTTCTTTCCCTTCCTCTCACTACTACTTGCTTTATTTTCTCTTTTTTCACTTAGTACATATACAAAATCAACTTAGAAATGTCCATGTTTTCAATCAACAAGGTTGCCTTGCTCTGAAGGACTAATTCACGGAACAATCCTCAGACAAACTTATGCATTCTCACCCTCATGCTAGAAACCATCTTAGGAATATACCTTGACAATAGATGGAATTTCAAGGCATACTCTTATATGGACATTCTTTCTCTCTTCATGTTCAAAAACTTTTCTGCCTTAGCTTTCCTTAATTCTTGTGGATAGAAGTAGTCTAAGAAAGCCTCAGAGAAATCCTCCCACATGGTGGGACTTGCATCAACACCTCTAGACAACTCCCACCCTTCATACCATTGGTACGCTGCATCTTTCAAGTATTAGGAAGAAAACTCAACGACCTCAATCTCCAAAGTATGCATGATTTGGAAAATCTTATCTATTTTATCAATGAAGCCTTGAGGATCTTCCTCAACCTTCGTACCTAAGAACATAGAAGGTCTTAACCTCATAAATTGGCTAATTCTTGTGGTCTTAGAAGAAATGATAGCTGGAGCCCTAAGCTCCAATTGAGAGGCTACCAATTGAGTCAAGATATTGATGGAGCGATGAAACTTGACATTAGTAATGTCTCTCTGAGGTGACAAAATAGGAGGGTCACACTCATAGTCGGGGTTAGTAGGGACAGGTGGAACCCTACAAAGATGGTCAGATGCCGTAGCCCAAGTCCAGGTCTAAACTCCAAAATTTGGACAACCTTCGTCCATCGGGACCTCAGTCATGGTGAAGTGTTTGCCTAAACCTCAGATCTCCTTGGAGGTATGATCTGAAAGATAGCAAATAGGAATCAGAGAAATCCAAGACCTGAGACTTGATAGCTTGAAATTGAAACACAAGAAAGGGAAACATTTACCAAAATGACTCATAGCTACTCTTCTAAAAGTGTGGCGCGCTTCAGACCCATAAAAGAGACTCTACTTGATATGGTATTGTAGACACCCAACTCACTATGAACCCTGGCTCTGATAATAACTTGACATGACCTAAAACTGGGATATGTCGTATGGGCATCTTAATTCCACCTGAATTAGAGGTCGCCCCAATAACCCAACCTAACCATCACATCTATCACATGGGTCGAGTTAATCCCGACCGTATAATAAGCTAGAGAAAACAATACTAGTAGACAAAGCTTCATAATGTCCAACCATTTCATAAATATCAACACACTAGCCAATATACCCAAGTCCACAGTCATACATGACACCTCTATAGAAACCGATGTTTAGAAATGTATATGTTGGGAAAAGCCCTAGACAATAACCAGACCAGGTCAAAATAAGACTAAGTCTAAAGATAGGAGACGATGAAGGAATGTCTTTTGAAGTAAGGAAGCTCACCAATCTAAAGACAGTGCATGAACCGCTTTGACCACCTAATCACTATGCAGGAATAAAAGATGATGCTACAACCCCTATGTCACGTGAGGACATACCATCCAAAGACAGTTAGCGGTTGGAGCGCTACAATGTAACTCAAGGATAAGGATATAATAACATCATCATTCAACAATAAGTCAGTATATCATATTCTACCACATTCATACACCTCTCCATACATATAGGTATACGACATGCCAAATAAAGGAACAAGTCTTATCGACACTTTTAGAGCACTCATTCATCATACATGAAGTAGAGGACTACGACTTCCCATACTTATAGGTTCAAACATTCTTAATAGATGGAGAACTTTAACTATATTTACACTATCATCAGACATGGGACTCTAACTATGCACAGACATTAATTAGTCAAGGACCTTAACCACATACACATTCATTCAAACAAGGGACTCTAACTACACAGACATATAGGTAAGTAACTCTAACCTTATGCCCATTTGGTAGACAAGGGACTCTAACCTCATCCCATACTTGAACTCTAAACATAAGATGTTCCATTCAGCTAGGTACTTTAACCTCATGATATATCTTTAACAAAGGGACTTTAACCTCGAGCAATTTCATTGGGCAAGGGACTTTAACGTCAAGCCATATCATTAGGCAAGGGACTCTAACCACAAGCCATAACAACTATCATTAGTTGACATTTGGACTTTAACACTTTGCCCATGCATCAATATTCATTCCATACAACACGTAAGGACTTTAACCATTTAGCCAATTCAGCACTATACATGACCCCATGGTCCTTATGGATTCCTTCACTTCTTAACCATTTCAATAGGCCAATGCGTTTATTCAATTCATTATAAAATTCAATTTATGGTGATAAATACCCTCAATATTTCCTTAATAATCTTATTCCACATTCTTACCACACTTCTGTTCAACACACAATCAGGTTCATCTTCATATTGAGGGACTTCAACCCCTTATTAGTCATTAAGTCTATAAGGTCATCATTATTCAATACATCGCTCACAATACCTTTACAACATCATTTATCAATCATCCATACTTAGTGGGCCATTGCCATAGTTCAAAATATTACCTCATGTGACTAGACAATTCATTTAGAAAACTTGATTCACTAAGAGTCTTGACTACACTTTGCCTCTTGAAGATCACCCTTGAATCCACAGTCTCCAATTATTCAAAAATTAGATTGAGAGAGTTTTTAGGGTGTTTGATAAAAAAATGGATGTTTTAGAGGCCATAAGAGCTTATATAACGAGGGGACTTAGGGTTTAGGGATAGGAAATGACCACAAGGCCCTTAGTTAAGAGTTGGAGAATGAACCCATCCAAGGGTACGACTCACTAAAGGAAACGTACCTTAGAGTACAAGTGGTGCCCTGACTCATACCCTAGACTTATCCTAGGTTAGCTACACTGTTAAGCGTACAACTATACACCCTTGATTCATATCCAAAGTGTACGACTCAACACCTAACTAGTATGCTTTTACTGTATAAAAAATAGTTCACTTTAAGTTCAAGTCCAAACTTTGTACGACTCACAGAGTATGACTCATACCCTTTGATATGATTGAGAAGGGGGTCTCTCATACCTAGGACAATGTGTAACCCTTAACTTACTACCTAGGATATGAGAGAAAAGGGGTAGAAGGATACTACTCGTATCCAATGGGTAGGACTAATTCCCCTAGTCTTACCCAAATCAGAGACACCCAATGAAGAAGTTCTTCCCATGGTTCAAAACTTAGGTGTTTCACCATTAGTATTCTACATCTTTTAGTTGGCAAGCAGCAAATTCCATACCAACCTCATTAGTAATATGTAAAACACGGAAGATCTTCTCTATATCATTAATAAAACATTGAGGATCTTCCTCAACCCTAACACCAGTGAAAATAGGAGGGCTCATCCTTATAAACTGGCAACCACTTGTGGCCTCAGAAAATGGAGTAATAGATGTACGACACTCGGCCTAAGAAGCTACCAATGGTGCCAACATATGAAAGAAAGATGACACTCAACATTCATCACATCAGCCAGAGGAGCTCAAAAAGGACTAAATGGGATAGATTAAACTCCATGATGGCAATCAGGAACTGGACCCCTAGACCTAGTTGGACCCCATAAGGACGGGTTCCATAAACAGTGTCCTCGGGTAGGACATAGGTGTTTTTTTAAACTTCAGATCTTTTGGGAGGTATGATATGAAAAGCGAACAAATGTGTATTAGAGAAGATTTCAAGACCTTAGACTTTATAGCTCAATAATAGAACACAAGAAAGAGAAACATTCCTAAATGCCTCATAGCCTCTACCTTATGAGTGTGGTGCGCTATGTCCCCTTAAAAGACACTTTAATCAACACGGTTTTGTGTACTCCCAATTGATCATGAACCCAGGGCTCTAATACCAATCTACCATGACCTGAACCAGGGCCTAGTCATGTCAAGTATCTCAAGTCCAACAAGGACAAGAGACCATCCCAATTACCCCAATCGAACCGCCTTACGATTTCAGTTGAAAGAATTCCTAGAATATAAAAAGATAAGACATTAATAATTTAAAGACAATAAGGCAATTCTATAATCATAACCAAACAAATACAACCAAATGTCAAACTAATACCAATCCCAATGCCAATACAACTACCATGGTTGACACTAATACCGACATCGCCTAATTCTATAGTAGTATGATAAAGCCATTAACTTGAATAAAAGAAAATTGAGTCGAGACATGCTCCCATCCATAGCCAAAACAAAAACCAAAGAAATAACTAAAATGAAAAATGTCCATAGCATCAAATGGAGTCTTCCAGAGTATGGATGATCATCACTTTAATTTGACTCAAAGTTGTCCTAAAAAAAAGTCACTGAGCAAGAGGAATGGTAGTATGGATAGTTCCCGCATCGCGTAGGGATACAGTGCTAGAAGATGGATAGCAGAGTGAGCGCTAGTGTGTCACTTAGGGTTAAAGGTAAAATTATACCATCATTAAAAACAAAATTAAATAACCATACGCAATCATATATAATACATATATTTATCGTGTTGGGATAAGGAATAAGGTTTAGCATGAATTTAAATCCTTAACCTTGCTTGTGTATCTTGGCCAACTTAAAACCACACACGGGCAATATGGGTTCAGCACCCTTCTAAAAGGGCCTCGATGCGTGTTACCCGTACAACCAGAGAAAAATAACCAAAGATGACTAGTACATCTCCTAGAATATAAAATGTGACATCATGCAGATGGTCACATTGAACACCCTCACATTGGCAAATATGAGTTTTCATGTCGGGTACCCTGGGACCCCCATCTTCCATGACCTTACTACTCAACCCCCTTTAAGCCCATATTAAATTATTTATATATTCCCAATGATTTACCAAAGAGTATTTTTATTAGGTATTAACTAATGGTATCATCATACCAAAATCAGAGCTTGCTAGTCTATTACCTTATGCTATATAAACCATTAAACAAATTAGACTACATTATTTGCAATTAACCAACACCATTTGTAATCAAACAATGGCCACCAAGGACTTTCCAAATCCACATGAAACAAACCAAAACTAATTTATGCTTGTTTAACAATTTATGCAATGCAAAAGTTCCAATAATAGTTAACGTATGTGACAAAATCATTCTCATTGACAATTTCACAAACAAGTTGAGAGCATACCATTAACAAAACCAAAATGATCCAATTTGGGGCTCAACCATGACCCCTTAATTTAAATCACTATTCCCATGCACTCATATGTGCAAAACCATAATTAAAAATAAGGAAAACCATAATTAAACCATGAGAAACAAATCCATCCATAAACAACTAAAACCCCCAATGTTTATTTCAAAAAAATAACAAAACCATGAAAATCAAACATTAACACTTTTGCCTATAGTAAAATAACAATGAGGGAAGAGTCCATGCCTAAATTACAAAGATTCACGGTGAGATATTAATCCTTAAGCCCGTAGATGACCACATTGAAGAAATGCCAATTTTTCTTGAGATGATTTTGAGAGAGTAAAGAGGATGTTTAATTTTGTAAAGTGTGGAATGAATGACCAAAAAGTGTTATAGGGATGTGGGCCTTAAGGGTTTTGGGGGAAATGTCGAAAGAGCCCCCCAACTTAAAATAGTAAAAATTCTGTAGTCAGTTACGATTCTATGCCTTGACTTGTGGCCACAACATACGACTCGTACCATTGAGCTGTCACCAAGACAGTGAGTTGGACACCCACAAAATGCCCACCATACAACTCTATGACCCCACTCATGACCTTAACATATAACTTGTATGGTCTAGTCGTATCCAAGATAGGCCCCAATGGATTGGATACTTAACAACATACGACTCAACCTTACTACTCGTAACCTATCCTCATGGCTCCTAGTGAGCTACTTATACTAAGAGCCAAGTCATGCCACTAGGGTTTTGATGACCCGTCACCACCCCTAACGACCTATACCACCAAGTTGTAACCTTAATAGAACAACAACCACAATTTATTGGACACCTAATGACTAGGTTCAGCTTACCTGTACCCGTACTATACGACTCTTACGAATAGTCATTACAAGGACAGTGGACTTAAACCTCAAGAAATTTCCTAGGGCCATCACCCAGGTGTTTTAATCCTCCCCCAGTTGGATCATTCTTCCTCAAATAATGGTATATGGCAGTGACTAGAACGATTAAGCCCCTAAACATCTCTACTCTTACCTTTAATATAGAAAATAGATTACTAAGGAATTCACAATCTACTCTTACGTTTAAGACAAAAAACAAAGATGTAAAAATCAACACATACCTTAAGCATGATTTCTAGAATGGGAAATAAGAATGGATACTTGGACTTCATGTCCTCTTTAGCTTCCCTTGTAGCCTATTCTACCTGGTGGTTCCTCCATATAACATTCACAAAAGCTACATCCTTGGTCAGCAACCGACAACCTGCCGATCTAATATTTCATTGGGGACCTCCTCATAAGATAAGGAATCCAAAATACCAATATCCTTGATAGGCATAATTTGCAACAGAACACCTATACATTTCCTTAACATAGAAACATGGAAAACTGAGTGAATTAATCTTAAACTAGAAGGTAGATCCAACACATATGCAATGTTGCTTACTTTTCTAAAAATAAGGTATGGACCAATATATTGAGGACTAAGCTTCCCGTTTTTTCTCAAACTGTATTAGTCCCTTCATGGGAGACACCTTTAAGGATATTCTATCTCCAACCTCAAAATCTAACTCCCTACACCTCACACTCGCATAGGAATTTTGCCAACTTTGGTCGGCTTTAAGCCTATTTCAAATCACATTCACCTTTTTCATAGATTGGTGAACCAATTTTAGGCCAAACATCTCTGCCTCACAAACCTTGAACCACCCAATAGGAGGCCTATACCTCATACCATACAAGGCGTCAAATACAACCATCGTAATGCTTGAGTGGAAAATATTATTATATGTAGACTCTATAAGAGTCAAATACTCAACCCAACTACCACTATAGTCAATCACGCAAGCTCGAAGCATATCTTTCAATATCTAAATAGTTATTTTAGCTTGCCCATCTGATTGCAGGTGGAAAGCAGTACTAAGGCTCACCTTGGTCCGAAAACCTTTTTTGAAATGACCACCAACATTGAGTTAAAAATGGCATACCACAATCTGAGATGATAGAAATAGGCACCCTATGTAACTTCACAATATTATGGAGGTACAACCTCATACGATCCTCTGCCGAAAAGTTTGTCCTCACTGGCAAAAAGTGAGCAATCTTTGTCATTCTCTCCACAATGACCCAAATCGTATCAAACTGATTCCAAGAACGAGGAAGACAAGTAGCGATATCTTTGCCAATCACTTCCAACTTCCACACAGGCAACTCAATTTCTTGATAGAATCCTTCGGGCCTCAAGTACTCAACTTTCCCTTATTGATATACCATGTACTTAGCCACAATACTAGCCACATCCACCTCCGTATCATTTCCCAAATACATTACCTTAAGTTCATGATATATTTTCATCAAACCAGGATAATTTCATAGAACAACTGTTATACCTCAGCAAAGATCCTCTTTCTCAATCCATCCACATGTGGAACACATTGTCTCCCTTGGTACAACAAGGTACCATCGCCACCAACCTCAAAAGCCATTACTTTTTACCCACCTACATCACCCTTGATCCTCATCAAGATAGGATCTATCACTTGCTTCTCCTTGATCTCAGCACCCATGGAAGACTTCACCGCTTCTTAAACAAACACACCACCATCCTCGGAGTCCAAGAGGCAAACTCCAAGGTTAGAAAAATGGTGAACATCTTTCACCAATTTTCGCATTCCATCATCAATATGAGCTGGACTCCCAATGGATAACTTTTAAGACCATCAACAACCTAGATGTTAGTGAATACATACGTCATAATTCTTGAGCAGCTCAAGCCATCTCCTTTGCCTAAGGTTTAGCTTTTTCTAAGTAAAGAAATATCATAGGCTCTTATAATCATAAAAGATATCAAGATGTATGTCATATAAATAGTGATGCCAAATTTTCAACGTGAATACCACAACCAATAATTCCAAGTCACTAGTCGAATAATTCTTCTCATGATCTTCAACTGTCAAGCGGCATAAGCTATCACTTTGTTATGTTGCATTAGAATGCAACCAATGCCCATAGAGGATGTATCACAATAAACCACAAACCTATATATGCCTTTGGAAAAAGTCAAGACCAGAGCCAAACTTAGCTTATCCTTTAGCTTCTAAAATCTACCCTCACAAGTACCAGATCATGAAACCTTACCTTCTTTAGAGTTAATTTAGTCAATGGGACAGCTATAGAAGAGAAACTTTCAATACACTTCCTGTAGTAACCAGCTAAACCCAAGAAGCTCTGAATATTGGTTGGAGTCATGGGTCTAGGCCACCTCAAAACTACCATAACTTTCTACGAATCCACCATGATCCCCTCACTAGAATGACATTATCCAAAAAAGTGTCAACGTTCAACAAAAATTCACAATTTAAAATTTCTGAATATAAATGCTTCTCTTTCAGGGTCTATAACACAACTCAGAGGTTATCAACATGATCCACCTCACTTATAGAGTGCACCAGAATATCTTCTATGAATGCAATGATGAACAAATTCATAAACTGATGGAAGACCCTATTCATCAAATCCATGAATACTGCCAGGGAATTGGTCAACCTAAAGACATAACTAGAAACTCACTAAGTTTCTAATTTGATGAAGGAAAGATCAAATAACCGGTCACCACCCCTATAGACCCGTACCACTAATTCATAACCATAACACAACCCCAACCAACATTTGCTGAACACCTAACGAGTAGGGTCACTTGACCAGTACCCACTCTATCTAACTTGTATGATGAGTTGTTACTAGGATAATGATCTGAAAGTTTAGGAAATTTCCAAGGGCCAAAAACTAGGGTGTTTTAAAAGTGCAGCCTAAATGAGCCTACTATACTGGCCTTTTGCTGATAGGACTAATGCAGAGGTTACCTACACAGAGAACCACTGCCTATAAATCATGAGCCACTGTGGTTCCCGCTTAAACTACCTTAATAGTATGTCCTCCATAACCTGAGCATGATTGAAAACCTCAATAAAAGTCCTACCCACAACAACCATATATTTGTAGACATACGAAGATAAAGTCTTAATCCTGGAATAAAGCAACAAACCTTCTCATACTTTGTAGTCAAAATAGAGGTAGCATTCCTAGACATCGAATATAATTGAGCCAATACTACATAATAATTATGGAGCCCAACTCCAATATCGAGAACTGATTCCTCATACAATCCCTATGACTGTGAGGTATAAAATTATCAAAGAAGTTCTCAAAGAATTGAGTCTATGTCCAAAGACGAGTTCAAACTGGCCTGGAATCAAGGATACCTCTCAACTAAAGTCGAGCTTCTAAGACCAATTAAAAATTACTCCATAACTTATCTCTCAACTATGTCCCAATTACGGAGCCTACCTTCATAAACAATCAAAAACTTATATACATCCTTGCCTGGTGCTCTAAAAAACCTAGGCGGAGCCAATCTCAAGAACCTACCCAGCAAGTTCTGCTCCTCAAAAGACATAGAAGGCTATAACTACTGGCTAAGCAACTACCACTTGAGGTAACAACCGACATATAAGGGACCTAAAATTTAGTAGTCACATCTGTAGGCTACGTCCCTACCTCAGTACCATTTTGATCCATCGACTGTGCACCACTAATAAATCCCAAAATCTAAACTGAAGCATCCTTGAGAACTGAAAAAAATAAATCCTTACAGCTGGCTAGGGCAAAAAAAACTCTAGCTCGGGAGTAGGAATAGGGTGTAGTGTTGAACCCCTATCTTGGCCCCTAACTGGGGAACTATCCTTAATTTTTCCATGACCTATAG
Source organism: Capsicum annuum (assembly GCF_002878395.1). Lineage (NCBI taxonomy): Eukaryota > Viridiplantae > Streptophyta > Magnoliopsida > Solanales > Solanaceae > Capsicum > Capsicum annuum. Next base: position 41,650,649 of record NC_061118.1, on the reverse strand, counting down.
GTCATCTACAAATAATAATAGGATCTATAGGCCTGGTCTTGGGACCCTCATCTCGTGTAGTGATAGAAAATGTCAGAGCCATATGCAAAAGAGTAAAATCAAAGGAAAACCTTAGAAATCAACCTAAACTTTTGGTAAGAAATAATTGAAGGAAGTGAAGAACTCCTAAGAATGTCTTATAGACTCTCAAAGATAACAAATATACATTATCATTCTGATCTAAGAATATCTTTTAGTCACTTGCTCTTGTACTAACAATTCGATGAAACCTACGCTCTGATACCAATTTGTCATGACCTAATTTATAACTAATTGATGGCACCTACTTTATCCCACTAGTAGGTAAGCCAAATCATAGTCTGGAGCTACACATAATAGGCTAATTTTGTGGAAAATGGCCTAAAAATTAAAAATAAATATTTAAAGAGTTATACAATAATAATACAACCATAACAGTCTAATAGATAAATAAAGGGTGAATAATCATCACAAGACTCCGTAATTTTGGTACAAGAAGTACTATAAATGAACTATAAGTACTGAATATTCAAATACAATTTGTCTAAAAAATAAAAGGTTGGACATAGATAAATAAAAGGAAAAAGGGAAACTCTGACTCCAAGTGATATCTCCAAAATTAACTTTGCACGATCATCGAATCAACGACGACTACTAGTACTTGGATTGCACCAAAAAGTTTAAGAATGTAGTATGAGTACCAAAACCATGGGTATTTAGTAGGCATCATCGGTTGACTGAGTTAAATTATGATCTAAATATGATGAGACATAAGATAAAAAAAGCTAAGTCAAGGTAATAGAGACAAACCCAAAAATAAGCTCGAACACTATGCACATGAATAAAAAATACATACAAAATAGTAATGCAAAGATCATACAACTATAACTACAATATTTCCCCCTGTAAGCCAATAAGCGTGAAAACATAAATAACCCAATGCAAACCTCCATATGCATGGAGGGTACAATCAAGAAAAGTAAATAATCTAATAACCATAAATTATAAATTACCATACTATAACCACGAATCCATACAAACCATATCATATCAAAAATAACTCCCAAAATGCCTGACTTGAACTAGATTTCAATAGTATCATCATTATTACCATCAATTGCTGGACACTTATATTATCAATACTATCATCAAATGTTGAACATGAATTGGACCTTATATATATATATATATATATATATATATATATATATATATATATAACATAATCATCATTAATTGCTAGACTCAAATTGAAACTCATATATCATTAGACCATATCAATAGCCCATGTAAATAAACCATAATCATAAGCCATATCACTAAATTGCAACAATTATCCACCAAAACTTACCCAAAAGTAGCACTAACTCTCAAATACCAAACTAGCATAATAAATAAGCATCTAATCTCTTAAAGTCATAAAATAGGCATTAATAAAGGTATATCATCCATAACTAAGCGAAGTACAACACACAAGTCTTGACCTAAGGTGGCCCGGATGGGCCTACTTCTGATCTATAAAATCCATTTATGCAAAATCTATCCCGAACTAGTCTAAGGTTTCTAAACTCACTTCTTGATATGAAATAACCCACAATTATAAGATAAAAATTCTCCCTAAAACATAAGAAAATAAATTAATTACACCTAAATTATAATTTCAAGATAGCCTAAACAGGCCAACTAACCTAAATATTTTAAATTATACCACCAACTCCAAAATTCCACCCCATATCTAGCATAATATCATAATCATACTATGAAATAGCTCAATATAGGAAGAGGGTAAACCTTGCCTACCTAGATTTGAAGAGAAACTCAAAAAAACTACTAACCCACTAATCTTTCTTTTTGAAAAGCTTTCACAAGATGCCACTCTATGAAAATCATAATCTACTGGTAGAAACTAGAACAATGATAGCTATATTATACTATTGTACTTTGGGTCCAATATCAAGTAAAAATCACATCGGGGCCCATTAACAAAATTACACTTTTGAAACAAACACAATGTCCCCTATGCTCAAGGAATATTTACCCTCAAATATGGATGAATTCCAAGATCCAAAGGTACCATAATAAAGCAACCAAGATCTTGGGATTTTACAAAATATAATGGATTCTATCAAGAAATTAATGGAATCTTCCACAAATTCTAAGAAGAAAAATGTAAGTTAATTATACGAAAACTCCATAATCTTCCACAATTGATTCTCCCAAGAATTCCAATATTTTAGGGGTTAATATTCTAGAGAATGGCTGAAGAATTCTAAAAATAAGGATAAGTGGATGTATTTATACCTCTTCTAGGAATGCAGATGCTACTTAATAGGACACTGGGCCACTTTACAGATACCCAGCTTACCACTAAAGTGCCCAGCTTACCACTAAAGCGGTACCTTGCTGAGATAGCTGGCCATGAAGGAAGTCTATTAGTACTAAGACGATTAGTGTTTTAGTGGCCAAATAGCCGTTAAAGCGGCACATGCCTATTTTTTCAAGGATACTAAATTTCTTAAGGGTCGTTAAAGTTCTCTCCACTAAAAATCTAAAGACTATTTTAGCGGTCGCACCAGATTTTCTTGCATTAGCTAGAGACTTATAATATTTTTAAGTCTTTGCCAACCCCTCGAGATTTATTTAGAATCTTGTATCTACAAATGAACAATACTACCCCATCAAATTCAATATTTAAGACTCAATGGCATAGTCAAAATTTTTATTTGAGGTCATTTTGATGAAAAGTGTGTCCCACTCTTATATGCTATTTTCATAACATTCAGTAATAGCCTGAAATGAGTTTAGAAGACTTGGGACTTTAACAAAGGGTTCACCTAGCCTAAAATTAATGTTATAGATCTATTAGAATAACCAAAATTTATATATGAGGTTATTTTACTAAAGATTTTAACTGGTAGCCAATTTGAACTAGGAAAGGATTCAAAATAGGAAATGGCTTTAAAGACAAAGAGAATGGCCCGATAATGGCACTGTCAATTCCAGCAAGTCATAAATGACTTGGTCCAGCTATTGAAAGGTTCTAACCACCAAAATTAAGTGGAAATATAGAAAATGACTGTAACACCTTAGATTTTAACCCTTAGAATGTTTTTAGAATTTTAGTCTCTAGACCCAATATGAATCTAACGTATGAGCCATATGTTGGGGTATGGATGGTACGGTCCAGTCTTATATTGAAAAGTGTTAGTTGGTGGGATGGATTTTGGTTAATGGAATGGATAAGACTTAGGGGTACAAGTTGCGTTAGTGGTTATAGATCATTTCGTTCCTTAACTTAAACTTAGACTTGATTACTTGGGTTGGATCTTATTATGAGTGGCTCACCATGATCCATAAGAGAGGGTATGATTTGTACCTAGTACTCATATGGTGGACAGTGTCTAAATATTTCTTAAGTTTAAATCTATTAGGGGTACGATGAAAGTTACGGATCGTATGGAGTCAATACAACTTAGTTGGATGAGTCATATATTAGACAATATGTGATACCAAGGTCAAGGATAGTATATAAGAGGAGGATAACAATCATATTGGTATGACTCGTATGGGGCAATCGTATCCATGTGTTGAGATATTGGTGAAACTTAAGTGGGGGTATTTTGGACATTTCCCTACTTATCCTAATAGGGTCCCATAACTTCTAATCTACTTAGGAGGATATTTAACCTATTATTCCATTCATTAGTACTTCAAAATTTTTATAAAACACTCTATATTTCTCTCAAGAGCTTTTGGGCAAGGAAAGCTAGGGTTTCAACTAAAGGATCAATTTGCGGTTTATCTTGGTGTTTTTTTCCATCATCATCTTGGTTCAAGGAATGTTCTCTTCCTTTATTATTAATTCTAACTAAAGGTATAATTTTCATTATTATTTTCATTATTTCATTAATTGTATGATTTTGGTTTTCAAATATGATTTGAGGGTTTTGGTAGTAGACATTTGGTTATAGTTTCACATGGTTTTAATTACGATTTTATATGAATTAATGGTGGTTTTGGATAATTTTATTACATAGGGATTGTTTAAAGGTAATTGGAATTGGTTTTAGTCATATTATGCCCCCAATATTTTTGTCAAAATGCTTATTAAGATATGTTCATTGCGTTGGCTACTTTTAATGAAACTCTTACTTATTTTAAACTTGGTAAAGGAATTATCATGGTTTAAATGGCTTGAAATGGTAAATGGATAATGGTTATGCTTGAGAGTCACATGGAATCCCCTAAGTGGTTTAACATGGTAAATAGAAGGGCTTGTGAAAGTCCCCTTAAACCTATACATAGTTGGCTATGGATAATACTTGCAAGTAAGGATTGGTGTGACTATACAAATATTAATGTCCTTGGTTAATAAATGGATAATGATTAAGTTATTTGGAAATATGTTTTAATTGGGCCATAATGGCAGGGGGTGTAGCAAAGCCGTGAAAGGTGGAGGTTCTGGGGAGACAAAAATTGAAAACTCATATTTTTCAATATGAGATTGGTCTTGGTGACCGTGTGCATAATATCACACTATATATAGGGAATGTACTACTTACCCCAAGGTTTTCTTCCCTGGTCGTGCGGCTACGCGCTCTGAGGCCCTTTCTGCAATGGGACGTGAACCCATATAGTTCATGGGGGGCTTAAGACGTCAAATATACAAAAACCAGATAATGGTTTTAAAGGAATACTAAACCTGGTCCCTATTCCAAGCATGGTTATATATATGTGAGGATGTACACGTATTGATTGTTGTACATAGTTATATAAATGACATTATTTTATCCTTACCCGTAGATCATGGTAGCAGTCACTCGCCAACCCCATCTAATAGAGGATCTATACCCATGCAATGTAGGAACTACTCGTTCTACTCCTCCTACATAGTGTTTGAATTAGGGATAGAATTTGGACTGAAGCGGTGAGCTTCCATCCTTTTGGAAGTCTCCATTTTATGTTATAGATATTTCTAGACACTTTGATTTTATTTTTTATATTGGTTTTGGCTATAGTTGGGGGCACGTCCCAACCAAATTTTATTACTGATTTGGTTATAGGCTTTGTGGTACTTCTATGGGTTTGATTGGGCAGGATAGGTATTATTGTCAGCCTTGGCTTTGGAATATGTAGAGAGGCTGGCATCATCGGATATAATTTTTCACTATTCTATCATATTTTATTTTGGGACTAATTATATTATGTTTTGGAACATCCTTGGTTATGGTCTGGTTTTTGTCCCTAATTTTGGTATGGTTTGGTATGGATGTATTACTAGTATAGATGGTTGGACTCGATTGGGTCAGTCATGATTGTGATGTATTCCTAAAGTCTTTATGTGAGTTGTTACATGCTCAGAATTCAGCAAACTCAGGGTAGGCAGTTGGAGGTTGGGTAGGGTAATGGGGTTGGTCTTCGGTCCTGGTCGAACATAGGACTCCCACTATAACAAAACCCAGGGGCGGGTCATGTCAAGTTGTTATCAAAGCCTATGTTCATGATAAATTATTATTCTACAAAGCTAAGTCGAGTAGAGTTTGTTTAGGGATGTGTAGCACGCCAGACTCATAAGGGAGAGGCTACAATATATTAAGAAATATTTCACTTTCTTGGTATTCTATTTTCAAGCTTGGAGTCTCAGTCAAGGAATCTTCTCTAATCCTTATTTGTTTGTATTTTAGATCATGCCTCATAGATTTGAAACACAAGGGAATTCTTCTATCGCATCTTGGGGTAATGGTTAAGGGGTGAATCCTACTTTTGGGGTTCATCTTTGATCTCATAATCCTATCTCTGATAGTTCTTGAGTTCTACTGATTGCTACTAGTCCTCCTCAAGGAGAGGTGAATGATGAAAAATTCCATTATTCTATTCATGTTATTAATTAGATGGCCATTGCTCAGGCAGTGTAGGGTACAACTGGTGGTTTGTCTACTGAGGCCATAAGGGTTGGCCAATTTATGAAAATGAGTCCTTCCACTTTTTCTGGAGTGAAGGTAGAGGAGGATCCACAGGGCTTCTTAGATAAAATGGAAAAGATATTTTAAGTGATATAGGCTACTAATGTGGAGGGGGTAAACTTTGCAGTTTATCAGCTCAAAGATATTACATATTAGTAGTATAAAGAGTAGGATTGGGATAGAGGAGATATGGAGGAGTCATCCTTATGGGATGCCTTCTCTGGTGCTTTTCTGATTATTTATTTCCCTCAGAGTTAAGAAATACAAAGATGGAGTAGTTTGTGAACCTCAAGCAGGGGAGGATGTATGTTAAGGAATATGCCTTGATGTTTTATCAATTTTCAAGCTATGCTCCTGATTAAGGGGCTGACATACGGGCTAGATAAGGAAGTTTGCCTTTGGGTCGAATTGAGATTTTATTTTAGAGAGTAAGACTACCTTTTTGATAAAAAATACGGACATCTCTATTTTGACTATTCATATACAACAAGTAGAGGATGAGAAGAGAAAACAGGCAAACTTTAGAGATAGATAGGGTAAGAAGAATAGGTTTTCTGACCATGGAGGTACTTAGTGTCAGGGTGGTTGAGATTGTGTCCAATTGCAGAAAAAGAAGTCAGGGAGTTCTGTCTTACTCTTCTGTTAGTTATCCTTACCAATCGAGCGACAAATATCATTATGGTGGTGACAATTTCTTGGTGCAGGGTGCCTAATCTTAGTAGAGCGATGTTCAGTCAGTTTCTTCATGTCCTTCTTGTCATTTTTGTGGTTTTCCTCATCAGGTTTATTATGGTGAATAAAAGGACAAATGCTTCAAGTGTGGCCAGGTAGGTCATCGGCTCAGGGATTATTTGATTAATAAGGTTGCTAGGGGGTGAATAAGATTCTTGTGGCTTCATCTTCTGCTACTACACCTGGTGGTGTTGTATCTAATTTTGTTACTACTCCTGGTTCACATGTGGGTCAGAATAGGTTGTATGCTTTGGCATTTTGATAGGAATCCGAGGCATCACCTAATGTCATTATTAGTTTGGTAAAACTTTTCTTTTGTGACATATATTGTTTGCCTAATCTTGTGTCCACTCTCTTCTATGTGACTCCTTATGTGGCTATATCTTTTGTTTCGATTTGAAAGTTATTTTGGATTCTTTTTCTATTTCTATCCAATAGGTGACTTGGTTATTGCTAAGAGAGTCTAGAGGGGGGTGTGGTATCTATTGGTGCAAGTTGACCTTGGTGGATCTGTTTGAGTTAGACATGGTAGGTTTTGATGTCATTCTAGGTATGGATTGGTTGCACTCTTGTTATGCATCCTTAGATTGTTAGACTTATAAGGTTATCTTTAGGTTCCCTGGTGAGCCAGATATTTATTAAGAGGGTGTTTTTTTAGCTCCTAGCGGGAGGTTTCTTTATTACCTTAGATCTTGGAGGCTAATCTCCAAAGTTTGCCTCCTTGCAGGACGTATATTTATTACCTTAGAGCTCGGAGTCTAATCTTCAAAGTTTGTCTTTATCACATGATCTGAGTGAAAGATTATAACTTGGAAGGTCCTTCTTTCCAATCATTTCCCATGATTAATGAGTTTCTAGAGTTCCTTTCAGATGATATTCTTGGTGTTCCTCCAGATAGGAAAATCGAGTTTGGTATTTATCAAATCCAGGATACTTGTCTAATTTCTATTCCTCTGTATAGAATGGCTCTGGCTTAGTTGAGTAAACTCAAGAAGAAACTTAAGGATCTACTGGATAAGGGGTCTATTCATCCTAGTGTATCTCTTTGGGGGTGCACCGACGTCGTTTGTGCATAAGAATGATGGTTTCCTTCGGATGTGCATTGACTATTGGTAGTTGAACAAAGTGACGATCAAGAACTAGTATCCTCTTCCAAGGATAGATGATCTGTTTTACTAGTTGCAAGGTGCTATGTTCTTTTCTAAGATAGATATTTGGTTTGGGTACCATCTGTTAAATATTAGGGAGGTAGATATCCCTAAGATGACTTTTTATCTTTGGTATGGGCACTTTGAGTTAATGGTACTATCATTTAGGTTGACTAATGCTCTGACAACATTTATGGATATGATGAATAGGGTTTTTTGTTATTTTTTTAGAAATCTTCATTATTTGTTCATTAATAACATTTTAGTTTATTCGAAGAGCGAGGTGGATCATGCTAATCACCATCGTGTGGTATTGCAGACCTTAAGGTAACAATAGTTATATACCAAGTTCTCTAAGTGTGAGTTTAGTTAAATGTTGTAAGTTTCTTGGGCCACATTATTTATAGTGAGGGGTTCATAGTGGATCCGGAAAGGTTTCTTTGGTAAAGAGGTTTCCTAGACCCACGACTCCATTTGACATTCAGAGCTTTTTGGGTTTATCCAGGTATTATAGGTAGTTTGTCGAAAGCTATTCGTCGATAGCTGCTCCTTTGACTAACTTAGCTCAGAAGAAGGTTAAATTTTCTTTGTAAGATGCTTGTGAAGGAAGCTTTGAGAAGTTTAAGGATAAGTTAACTTCCACTTTAATTCTAACTTTGTCGAAAGACAATGATGGGTTCACGGTTTATTGCGATGCATTTTGGGTAGGGCTTGGTTGTGTGTTGATACAACATAGGAAGGTTTTTTCTTATGCTTCTAGATAGTTGAAGGAGCATGGGAGGAATTATCCTACACATAATTTGGAGCTGTTGGTGGTTGTGTTTTCTTAGAAAATACGGTAACATTATTTGTATGGTGTTCACATAGCTATCTTTTCTAATTGTAAGAGACTATAGTATGTGTTCACCCAGAAAGAGCTTAATTTGAAGCAGAGGAGATGGCTTGAGCTTCTCAAGGACTATGATATGAGTCTTCACTATCAGCCAAGTAAGGCTAATCTGGTTGCTGATGCTCTTAGCAGGTTATCCATAGGGAGTTTGGTTAATGTGGACGAAAGAAAGCGGAAATTTGTGAAGGATATTCACCGCTTGGAAAATATTAGAGTTCGCCTCTTGGACTCCAAAGATGGTGGTATGGTGGTGCAAGAAGTTGTTCGATAATCTCTTGATGTGGAGATTAAGGATAAGCAAGTGCTAGATTGTATCTTGATGAAATCATGAGTGACATTGGTGGGCAAAAAGTAGCGGTGTTTCATATCAATGGTTATAGTACTTTACGGTACCAAAGGAGGTTGTGTGTTCCTGATGTCGACGGGTTGCAACAAAGGATTTTGGCTGAGGCACATGAGTCGTGTATGTTGTTCATCAAGAATCAACTAAGATGTATCATGATCTCAAGGAGAACTATTGGTGGAATGGAATGAAGAGGGATGTGGCTGATTTTGTGGCCAAGTGCATAGTGTGTCAGGAAGTTAAGGTTGAGCACATGAGGCCAGGAGGGTTTTATCAAGAAATTGTTTTTCTTGAATGGAAGTGGGATGTGATCAATATGGACTTCGTTACCGGTCATCCTCAGTCTCGGAATCGATATGATTTGATTTGGGTCATCATTGATAGGATGACTAAGTATGAGAACTTTGTGCCAGTGCGGACTACTGTAACGCCCTAAAATCTGATTTCTCGAGATGCCACACGGTTCTCTTAACAACAAGTAGACCTGATCTAACCCTGGATGCTTTATACTAAGCTTGGATGTCAAAATAAGGGAAATGACTATAAAAGCATAATAAATGCAGAAATCTTATCTGAAACATTCTAATATCACAAGTCTTGGGAAAACAACACTGAGAAATCTAAATACTGAATTAACAGTTTAAAACTAAATCTAGTAGTCCGACAAGCCTCTACTGACTGAATCTAGAGAGTCACTAGGATAGGCCCCAACTAGCTCAAACTTTCTGAAATGAATATGGAAACATCTATTAATAAATGTAAAATATGAATAGCCAAGTCCCCGAACTATAACGACTCACCAACTACAAGGATGTAGATGAGATGCTCGAAAATCACTCAAGCTGTTGAGACTGACACCTGAACCTATATTATGAGACAATGTAGCACATAGGAATTTATGTGGATCAGTACTTTAAAAATATAATGACCATATGGGGGGTGAATGAAATGAGTAAAAAATATCTTCACAATTTATAAAAAAAGATCATGCATGCTAAACGTAAATGACTCACATAGGCATGAGTAATCTGAAGACTGAAGATCATAAATCATGAACAATAAAGTATAAAATATGAATTTTGTGAGCCATTACATTCAGTTATAAAATCTATTCTTTTTGGAAGCTACTACATCATATTGTCAACTTGTAAAGGAAATACTTCATCACAAGACTTTAAGAATCTTAAAACCATAGCTTTCAAAACATATGCTTTTATTTAATGATTTAAAACAATAGACTATTTTAAGAGTAGGGGACATCTAGTTGGGAGGATTTTCTAACCAACATAAAACATGCGAG